>NW_026279773.1:2500-5000 GCF_023373465.1 Oncorhynchus keta
ACTGTTGAGGGACGAGACACAGTGTAACCTACTGTTGAGGACGAGACACAGTGTAACCTACTGTTGAGGGACGAGACACAGTGTAACCTACTGTTGAGGACGAGACACAGTGTAACCTACTGTTGAGGGACGAGACACAGTGTAACCTACTGTTGAGGGACGAGACACAGTGTAACCTACTGTTGAGGACGAGACACAGTGTAACCTACTGTTGAGGGACGAGACACAGTATCAACCTACTGTTGAGGGACGAGACACAGTGTAACCTACTGTTGAGGGACGAGACACAGTGTAACCTACTGTTGAGGACGAGACACAGTGTAACCTACTGTTGAAGGACGAGACGCGGTGTAACCTACTGTCGAGGGACGAGACACAGTGTAACCTACTGTCGAAGGACGAGACACAGTGTAACCTACTGTTGAGGGACGAGACAGTGTAACCTACTGTTGAAGGACGAGACGCAATGTAACCTACTGTTGAAGGACGAGACGCAGTGTAACCTACTGTTGAGGGACGAGACACAGTGTAACCTACTGTTGAGGGACGAGACACAGTGTAACCTACTGTTGAGGGACGAGACACAGTGTAACCTACTGTTGAGGGACGAGACACAGTGTAACCTACTGTTGAAGGACGAGACACAGTGTAACCTACTGTCGATGGACGAGACACAGTGTGACCCACTGTTGAAGGACGAGACGCAGTGTAACCTACTGTTTGTTGATGGACGAGACACAGTGTGACCCACTGTTGAAGGACGAGACGCAGTGTAACCTACTGTCGAGGGACGAGACACAGTGTAACCTACTGTCGAAGGACGAGACACAGTGTAACCTACGGTTGAAGGACGAGACGCAGTGTAACCTACTGTTGAAGGACGAGACGCAGTGTAACCTACTGTTGAGGGACGAGACACAGTGTAACCTACTGTCGAAGGACGAGACGCAGTGTAACCCACTGTTGAGGGACGAGACACAGTGTAACCTACTGTCGAGGGACGAGACACAGTGTAACCTACTGTTGAAGGACGAGACACAGTGTAACCTACTGTTGAAGGACGAGACACAGTGTAACCTACTGTTGAGGGATGAGACACAGTGAGTATTTGTAGTTGCCCACATATTCTAAGTCAGAACCGTCCAGAGTAGTGATGCTAGTCGGGCGGGCAGGTAGAGGCAGCAATCGTTTGAAGAACATGCATTTCGTTTTACTAGCGGAAGGAGTGTTGTAAGTGCTTGTTGTTAAGTGTCCAACGGAGGGCCAAAAGTATACAGAATGGTGTCGTCTGCGTAGAGGTGGATCAGAGAATCACCAGCAGCAAAGAGCGACATCATTGATGTATAGAGAGAAGAGAGTCGGCCCGAGAATTGAACCCTGTGGCACCCCCATAGAGACTGCCAGAGGTCCGGACAACAGGCCCTCCGATTTGACACACTGAACTCTGTCAGAGAAGTAGTTAGTGAACCAGGCGAGGCAGTCATTTGAGAAACCAAGGCTGTTGAGGGACGAGACTCAATGTTATATTATGAATTTATGTTTTTAGAATAAAATACATTAAAATCTGTAATATTTTGGACTAAGACCAGGGAGGTGTTCCAGTGCCTCGCAAAGACGGGCACCCATTGGTAGATGGGTAAAAACAAAAGGAAGCATAAATTAAATATCCCTTTGAGCATGGTGAAGTTATTAATGACAGTTGGAAAGGGGGATACCTAGTTATTAATGACATTTACCTAGTCAGTTGGAAAGGGGGTACCTAGTCAGTTGGAAAGGGGGTACCTAGTCAGTTGGAAAGGGGTACCTAGTCAGTTGGAAAGGGGGGATACCTAGTCAGTTGGAAAGGGGGGATACCTAGTCAGTTGGAAAGGGAAAGGGGGATACCTGGTCAGTTGGAAAGGGAAAGGGGGATACCTAGTCAGTTGGAAAGGGGGATACCTAGTCAGTTGGAAAGGGGGATACCTAGTCAGTTGGAAAGGGGGATACCTAGTCAGTTGGAAAGGGGGATACCTAGTCAGTTGGAAAGGGAAAGGGGGATACCTAGTCAGTTGGAAAGGGAAAGGGGGATACCTAGTCAGTTGGAAAGGGGGGATACCTAGTCAGTTGGAAAGGGAAAGGGGGGATACCTAGTCAGTTGGAAAGGGGGATACCTAGTCAGTTGGAAAGGGGGATACCTAGTCAGTTGGAAAGGGGGATACCTGGTCAGTTGGAAAGGGGGATACCTAGTCAGTTGGAAAAGGGGGGATACCTAGTCAGTTGGAAAGGGGGGATACCTAGTCAGTTGGAAAGGGGGGTACCTAGTCAGTTGTAAAGGGAAAGGGGGATACCTAGTCAGTTGGAAAGGGGGGATACCAAGTCAGTTGGAAAGGGAAAGGGGGATACCTAGTCAGTTGGAAAGGGAAAGGGGGGATACCTAGTCAGTTGGAAAGGGAAAAGGGGGATACCTAGTCAGTTGGAAAGGGAAAGGGGGATACCAAGTCAGTTGGAAAGGGGGATACCT
>NW_026279773.1:10000-76380 GCF_023373465.1 Oncorhynchus keta
TGCTCCAGTGTGTAACTGCTCCAGTGTGTTAACTGCTCCAGTGTGTTCCCTGCTCCAGTGTGTTCCGGCTCCAGTGTGTTCCCGGCTCCAGTGTGTAACTGCTCCAGTGTGTTCCAGGCTCCAGTGTGTTCCAGGCTCCAGTGTGTTCCCGGCTCCAGTGTGTAACTGCTCCAGTGTATTCCTGGCTCCAGTGTGTTCCCTGCTCCAGTGTGTTCCCGACTCCACTCCAGTGTGTAACGGCTCCAGTGTGTAACGGCTCCAGTGTGTAACGGCTCCAGTGTGTAACGGCTCCAGTGTGTAACGGCTCCAGTGTGTAACGGCTCCAGTGTGTTCCCGGCTCCAGTGTGTTCCCGGCTCCAGTGTGTTCCCGGCTCCAGTGTGTAACGGCTCCAGTGTGTAACGGCTCCAGTGTGTTCCCTGCTCCAGTGTGTTCCCGGCTCCAGTGTGTAACGGCTCCAGTGTGTTCCCGGCTCCAGTGTGTTCCCGGCTCCAGTGTGTAACGGCTCCAGTGTGTTCCCGGCTCCAGTGTGTAACGGCTCCAGTGTGTTCCCGGCTCCAGTGTGTAACGGCTCCAGTGTGTAACGGCTCCAGTGTGTAACGGCTCCAGTGTGTTCCCGGCTCCAGTGTGTTCCCGGCTCCAGTGTGTTCCCGGCTCCAGTGTGTAACGGCTCCAGTGTGTTCCCGGCTCCAGTGTGTTCCCGGCTCCAGTGTGTAACTGCTCCAGTGTGTTCCCGGCTCCAGTGTGTAACGGCTCCAGTGTGTTCCCGGCTCCAGTGTGTTCCCGGCTCCAGTTTGTAACCGCTCCAGTGTGTTCCCTGCTCCAGTGTGTTCCCTGCTCCAGTGTGTTCCCGGCTCCAGTGTGTTCCCGGCTCCAGTGTGTTCCCGGCTCCAGTGTGTTCCCGGCTCCAGTGTGTAACTGCTCCAGTGTGTTCCCGGCTCCAGTGTGTTCCCGGCTCCAGTGTGTTCCCGGCTCCAGTGTGTAACTGCTCCAGTGTGTAACTGCTCCAGTGTGTTCCCGGCTCCAGTGTGTTCCCGGCTCCAGTGTGTTCCCGGCTCCAGTGTGTAACGGCTCCAGTGTGTAACTGCTCCAGTGTGTTCCCGGCTCCAGTGTGTTCCCGGCTCCAGTGTGTAACGGCTCCAGTGTGTAACGGCTCCAGTGTGTAACTGCTCCAGTGTGTTCCCGGCTCCAGTGTGTAACGGCTCCAGTGTGTTCCCGGCTCCAGTGTGTTCCCTGCTCCAGTGTGTTCCCGGCTCCAGTGTGTTCCCTGCTCCAGTGTGTAACGGCTCCAGTGTGTTCCCTGCTCCAGTGTGTCACGGCTCCAGTGTGTTCCCGGCTCCAGTGTGTTCCCGGCTCCAGTGTGTAACGGCTCCAGTGTGTTCCCGGCTCCAGTGTGTTCCCGGCTCCAGTGTGTAACGGCTCCAGTGTGTAACGGCTCCAGTGTGTAACGGCTCCAGTGTGTTCCCGGCTCCAGTGTGTAACGGCTCCAGTGTGTAACGGCTCCAGTGTGTAACGGCTCCAGTGTGTAACGGCTCCAGTGTGTAACGGCTCCAGTGTGTAACGGCTCCAGTGTGTAACGGCTCCAGTGTGTAACGGCTCCAGTGTGTAACGGCTCCAGTGTGTAACGGCTCCAGTTTGTAACGGCTCCAGTGTGTAACGGCTCCAGTGTGTAACGGCTCCAGTGTGTTCCCGGCTCCAGTGTGTAACGGCTCCAGTGTGTAACGGCTCCAGTGTGTAACGGCTCCAGTGTGTAACTGCTCCAGTGTGTAACGGCTCCAGTGTGTAACGGCTCCAGTGTGTAACGGCTCCAGTGTGTAACGGCTCCAGTGTGTTAACGGCTCCAGTTTGTTCCCAGCTCCAGTGTGTAACAGCTCCAGTGTGTAACGGCTCCAGTGTGTAACGGCTCCAGTGTGTAACAGCTCCAGTGTGTTCCCGGCTCCAGTGTGTAACTGCTCCAGTGTGTAACGGCTCCAGTGTGTAACGGCTCCAGTGTGTAACTGCTCCAGTGTGTTCCCGGCTCCAGTGTGTTCCCGGCTCCAGTGTGTTCCCTGCTCCAGTGTGTAACGGCTCCAGTGTGTAACGGCTCCAGTGTGTAACGGCTCCAGTGTGTAACGGCTCCAGTGTGTAACTGCTCCAGTGTGTAACGGCTCCAGTGTGTAACGGCTCCAGTGTGTAACGGCTCCAGTGTGTAACGGCTCCAGTGTGTAACGGCTCCAGTGTGTAACGGCTCCAGTGTGTTCCCGGCTCCAGTGTGTAACGGCTCCAGTGTGTAACGGCTCCAGTGTGTAACGGCTCCAGTGTGTAACGGCTCCAGTGTGTAACGGCTCCAGTGTGTTCCCTGCTCCAGTGTGTAACGGCTCCAGTGTGTAACGGCTCCAGCTCCAGTGTGTAACTGCTCCAGTGTGTAACGGCTCCAGTGTGTAACTGCTCCAGTGTGTTCCCGGCTCCAGTGTGTAACGGCTCCAGTGGGGTAATCTGGAGAGACTGTAGCTGAATACCTGAGAGGGAACAGGTGCCAGTTCAGGCTCTGGTGGGGTAATCTGGAGCGACTGTAGGCTCTAGTGGGGTGACGTCTGTGTGGGTTGAACTCTCCTCTTGGTTATTCAGTAACACTACTCTCCCCTTTCTCCTCCCTCTTGTCTCTCCTCTCTCTCCCCTTTCTCCTCCCTCTCATCTCTCATCTCTCCTCCCTCTCGTCTCTTCTCCCTCTCGTCTCTCCTCACTCATCTCTCCTCCCTCTCCTCCTCCCTCTCGTCTCTCCTCTCTCTCTTCTCCTCCCTCGTCTCTCTTCTCCTCCCTCGTCTCTCCTCTCTCTCTTCTCCTCCCTCGTCTCTCCTCTCTCTCTTCTCCTCCCTCGTCTCTCCTCTCTCTCTTCTCCTCCCTCGTCTCTCCTCTCTCTCTTCTCCCTCGTCTCTCCTCCCCTCTCGTCTCTCCTCCCTCCCGTCTCTCCTCCCTCTCGTCTCTCCTCCCTCCCGTCTCTCCTCCCTCCCGTCTCTCTCTTCTACTCCCTCTCCCTTCTGACTCTTCTATTTTCTACTATCTTTCCCTCTCTCGGTCTCTCCTCTCTCTTCTCCTCCCTCTCGTCTCTCCTCTCTCTCTCTCTCCTCTCTCTCTCTCTTCTCCTCCCTCTCGTCTCTCCTCTCTCTCTCTCTCTTCTCCTCCCTCTCGTCTCTCCTCTCTCTTCTCCTCCCTCTCGTCTCTCCTCTCTCTTCTCCTCCCTCTCGTCTCTCCTCTCTTCTCCTCCCTCTCACCTCTCCTCCATCTCTTCTCCTCCCTATCCCTTCTGACTCTTCTATTTTCTACTCTCTCCTATCTTTCCCTCTTTCTCGGTCTCTCCTCTTCTCTCCACAGCTGAGATCGGGGACTTTGACGAGGTCCAGAGTTTTCAGCACCTTCGTCACAACAAGTACATGCCTAACCAGGACGCTCTGATGGACAAGATCACAGAGTACCACCACAAGCACGTGTGAGTCACTCTACCTTTTTCTGGACCCTCCTGCAAAGTTGGAGTTTGGGTCACATACAAAGTGTCGACTGCCGATCGCTGTCCGCGGTTCTGAAATTGCGATGTCTACGCGGTTGTCCTGTCGACAGGCTACCAGATGGTGTTTGGCTTTAATGGAGACGTGTTTATTTAGATTGGGTTGTCGTGTTTCGCCTCGTGTTTCTCCTCGTGTTTCGCCTCGTGTTTCGCCTCGTGTTTCTCGGAGCTACAGGCCTACAGCGTCACAATGCTGCTATTTACAATGTTGGCTGGCGGAGCTACAGGCCTACGGCATCACAATGCTGCTATTTACAATGTTGGCTGGTGGAGCTACAGGCCTACGGCATCACAATGCTGCTATTTACAATGTTGGCTGGTGGAGCTACAGGCCTACGGCGTCACAATGCTGCTATTTACAATGTTGGCTGGTGGAGCTACAGGCCTACGGCATCACAATGCTGCTATTTACAATGTTGGCTGGTGGAGCTACAGGCCTACGGCATCACAATGCTGCTATTTACAATGTTGGCTGGTGGAGCTACAGGCCTACGGCATCACAATGCTGCTATTTACAATGTTGGCTGGAGGAGCTACAGGCCTACGGCATCACAATGCTGCTATTTACAATGTTGGCTGGAGGAGCTACAGGCCTACGGCATCACAATGCTGCTATTTACAATGTTGGCTGGTGGAGCTACAGGCCTACGGCATCACAATGCTGCTATTTACAATGTTGGCTGGAGGAGCTACAGGCCTACGGCATCACAATGCTGCTATTTACAATGTTGGCTGGTGGAGCTACAGGCCTACGGCGTCACAATGCTGCTATTTACAATGTTGGCTGGAGGAGCTACAGGCCTACGCCATCACAATGCTGCTATTTACAATGTTGGCTGGCGGAGCTACAGGCCTACGGCATCACAATGCTGCTATTTACAATGTTGGCTGGTGGAGCTACAGGCCTACGGCATCACAATGCTGCTATTTACAATGTTGGCTGGAGGAGCTACAGGCCTACGCCATCACAATGCTGCTATTTACAATGTTGGCTGGCGGAGCTACAGGCCTACGGCATCACAATGCTGCTATTTACAATGTTGGCTGGAGGAGCTACAGGCCTACGGCATCACAATGCTGCTATTTACAATGTTGGGGGAGCTACAGGCCTACGGCGTCACAATGCTGCTATTTACAATGTTGGCTGGAGGAGCTACAGGCCTACGGCATCACAATGCTGCTATTTACAATGTTGGCTGGCGGAGCTACAGGCCTACGGCATCACAATGCTGCTATTTACAATGTTGGCTGGCGGAGCTACAGGCCTACGGCATCACAATGCTGCTATTTACAATGTTGGCTGGTGGAGCTACAGGCCTACGGCGTCACAATGCTGCTATTTACAATGTTGGCTGGTGGAGCTACAGGCCTACGGCATCACAATGCTGCTATTTACAATGTTGGCTGGTGGAGCTACAGGCCAGGTCACAATGCTGCTATTTACAATGTTGGGGAGCTACAGGCCTACGGCATCACAATGCTGCTATTTACAATGTTGGCTGGAGGAGCTACAGGCCTACGGCATCACAATGCTGCTATTTACAATGTGGCTGGTGGAGCTACAGGCCTACGCCATCACAATGCTGCTATTTACAATGTTGGCTGGTGGAGCTACAGGCCTACGGCGTCACAATGCTGCTATTTACAATGTTGGTGGAGCTACAGGCCTGCGTCACAATGCTGCTATTTACAATGTTGGCTGGTGGAGCTACAGGCCTACGGCATCACAATGCTGCTATTTACAATGTTGGCTGGAGGAGCTGGCCAGGCCTACGGCGTCACAATGCTGCTATTTACAATGTTGGCTGGTGGAGCTACAGGCCTACGCCATCACAATGCTGCTATTTACAATGTTGGGGAGCTACAGGCCCGGCGTCACAATGCTGCTATTTACAATGTTGACTGGTGGAGCTACAGGCCTACGGCATCACAATGCTGCTATTTACAATGTTGGTGGAGCTACAGGCCTACGGCGTCACAATGCTGCTATTTACAATGTTGGGGGAGCCAGGCCCGGCGTCACAATGCTGCTATTTACAATGTTGGGGGAGCTACAGGCCTACGGCATCACAATGCTGCTATTTACAATGTTGGGGGAGCTACAGGCCTACGCCATCACAATGCTCTATTTACAATGTTGGCTGGTGGAGCAGCAGGCCACGGCGTCACAATGCTGCTATTTACAATGTTGGCTGGTGGAGCTACAGGCCTACGGCATCACAATGCTGCTATTTACAATGTTGGCTGGAGGAGCTACAGGCCTACGGCGTCACAATGCTGCTATTTACAATGTTGGCTGGTGGAGCTACAGGCCTACGCCATCACAATGCTGCTATTTACAATGTTGGGGGAGACTGACCACGGCGTCACAAGCTATTTACAATGTTGACTGGTGGAGCTACAGGCCTACAGTCACAATGCTGCTATTTACAATGTTGGTGACATTTACGGCGTCACAATCATTTACAATGATGGGGGAGACAGGCCTACGGCGTCACAATGCTGCTATTTACAATGTTGACTGGTGGAGATGGCGTCACAATGCTGCTATTTACAATGTTGGTGGAGCTACAGGCCTACGGCATCACAATGCTGCTATTTACAATGTTGGGGAATGCAGCCTACTGTCACAATGCTGCTATTTACAATGTTGGCTGGTGGAGCCAGCGCCACGGCATCACAATGCTGCTATTTACAATGTTGGGCAACGTCCCTGTCTCTGTCCCTGTCCCTGTCTGCCCTGCCAAGGTCCTACAGGCCTACGGCGTCACAATGCTGCTATTTACAATGTTGGCTGGTGGAGCTACAGGCCTACGGCATCACAATGCTGCTATTTACAATGTTAGCTGGAGGAGCTGACAGGCAACGCCATCACAATGCTGCTATTTACAATGTTGGCTGGGGGAGCTACAGGCCTACTGCATCACAATGCTGCTATTTAAAATGTTCCTTGCCAACGGCGTCACAATGCTGCTATTTACAATGTTGGCTGGTGGAGCTACAGGCCTACGGCATCACAATGCTGCTATTTACAATGTTGGGGGAGCTACAGGCCACGGTGTCACAATGCTGCTATTTACAATGTTGGCTGGTGGAGCTACAGGCAACGGCATCACAATGCTGCTATTTACAATGTTGGCTGGTGGAGCTACAGGCCTACGGCGTCACAATGCTGCTATTTACAATGTTGGCTGGCGGAGCTACAGGCCTACGGCATCACAATGCTGCTATTTACAATGTTGGCTGGTGGAGCTACAGGCCTACGGCATCACAATGCTGCTATTTACAATGTTGGGGGAGCTACAGGCCTACGGCGTCACAATGCTGCTATTTACAATGTTGGCTGGAGGAGCTGTCCTACGGCGTCACAATGCTGCTATTTACAATGTTGGGGGAGCTACAGGCCTACGGCGTCACAATGCTGCTATTTACAATGTTGGCTGGCGGAGCTACAGGCCTACGGCATCACAATGCTGCTATTTACAATGTAGGGAGCTACAGGCCACGGCATCACAATGCTGCTATTTACAATGTTGGCTGGAGGAGCTACAATCTGACGGCATCACAATGCTGCTATTTACAATGTTGGCTGGAGGAGCTACAGGCCTACGGCATCACAATGCTGCTATTTACAATGTTGGTGGAGCTACAGGCCTACGGCATCACAATGCTGCTATTTACAATGTTGGGGGAGCTACAGGCCTACGGCGTCACAATGCTGCTATTTACAATGTTGGCTGGTGGAGCTACAGGCCTACGGCATCACAATGCTGCTATTTACAATGTTGGCTGGCGGAGCTACAGGCCTACGGCATCACAATGCTGCTATTTACAATGTTGGTGGAGCTCCCTACGGTCACAATGCTGCTATTTACAATGTTGGGGGAGCTCCCTGTCACAATGCTGCTATTTACAATGTTGGCTGGAGGAGTACAGGCCTACGGCGTCACAATGCTGCTATTTACAATGTTGGCTGGTGGAGCTCCAGGCCAGCGTCACAATGCTGCTATTTACAATGTTGGCTGGGGAGCTAAGGCCTACGGCGTCACAATGCTGCTATTTACAATGTTGGCTGGTGGAGCTACAGGCCTACGGCATCACAATGCTGCTATTTACAATGTTGGCTGGAGGAGCTGCAGGCCTACGGCGTCACAATGCTGCTATTTACAATGTTGGGGGAGCTACAGGCCTACGGCATCACAATGCTGCTATTTACAATGTTGGCTGGAGGAGCTACAGGCCTACGGCATCACAATGCTGCTATTTACAATGTTGGCTGGTGGAGCTACAGGCCTACGGCGTCACAATGCTGCTATTTACAATGTTGGCTGGTGCTACAGGCCTACGGCGTCACAATGCTGCTATTTACAATGTGGCTGGTGGAGCTCCCTGTCACAATGCTGCTATTTACAATGTTGGCTGGAGGAGCTCCCTACGGCGTCACAATGCTGCTATTTACAATGTTGGCTGGAGGAGCTCAGGCCTACGGTCTCACAATGCTGCTATTTACAATGTTGGCTGGAGGAGCTGTCAGGCCTACGGCATCACAATGCTGTTATTTACAATGTTCCCTGGTGGAGCTACAGGCCTACGGCATCACAATGCTGCTATTTACAATGTTGACTGGTGGAGCCCTGGCCATGGCATCACAATGCTGCTATTTACAATGTTGACTGGAGGAGCTACAGGCCTACGGCATCACAATGCTGCTATTTACAATGTTGGCTGGTGGAGCTACAGGCCTACGGCGTCACAATGCTGCTATTTACAATGTTGGGGAGCTCAGGCCTACGCCTGGTCACAATGCTGCTATTTACAATGTTGGCTGGGAGCTACAGGCCTACGCCATCACAATGCTGCTATTTACAATGTTGGCAGGAGCTGTAGGTCTACGGCATCACAATGCTGCTATTTACAATGTTGGCCAGGAGCAGGCCTGCATCACAATGCTGCTATTTACAATGTTGGCTGGAGGAGGCAGGCCTCTGCATCCAATGCTGCTATTTACAATGTTGGCTGGGGGAGCTACAGGCCTACGCCATCACAATGCTGCTATTTACAATGTTGGCTGGAGGAGCTACAGGCCTACGGCATCACAATGCTGCTATTTACAATGTTGACTGGTGGAGCTACAGGCCACGGCGTCACAATGCTGCTATTTACAATGTTGGCTGGAGGAGCTACAGGCCTACGGCATCACAATGCTGCTATTTACAATGTTGGCTGGAGGAGCTACAGGCCTACGGCATCACAATGCTGCTATTTACAATGTTGGCTGGTGGAGCTACAGGCCTACGCCATCACAATGCTGCTATTTACAATGTTGGGGGAGCTACAGGCCTACGGCATCACAATGCTGCTATTTACAATGTTGGCTGGGGGAGCTACAGGCCTACGGCGTCACAATGCTGCTATTTACAATGTTGGCTGGTGGAGCTACAGGCCTACGCCATCACAATGCTGCTATTTACAATGTTGGCTGGTGGAGCTACAGGCCTACGGCATCACAATGCTGCTATTTACAATGTTGGCTGGAGGAGCTGTCCCAGGCCACGGCGTCACAATGCTGCTATTTACAATGTTGGCTGGTGGAGCTCTGGCCTACGGCATCACAATGCTGCTATTTACAATGTTGGCTGGAGGAGCTACAGGCCTACGGCATCACAATGCTGCTATTTACAATGTTGGCTGGTGGAGCTACAGGCCTACGGCATCACAATGCTGCTATTTACAACGTTGGCTGGCGGAGCTACAGGCCTACGGCATCACAATGCTGCTATTTACAACGTTAGCTGGCGGAGCTACAGGCCTACGGCATCACAATGCTGCTATTTACAATGTTGGCTGGAGGAGCTCCAGGCCTACGGCATCACAATGCTGCTATTTACAATGTTGGCTGGGGGAGCTACAGGCCTACGCCATCACAATGCTGCTATTTACAATGTTGGCTGGCGGAGCTACAGGCCTACGGCATCACAATGCTGCTATTTACAATGTTGGTGGAGCTCAGGCCTACGGCATCACAATGCTGCTATTTACAATGTTGGGGGAGCTCCAGTGTTACGGCATCACAATGCTGCTATTTACAATGTTGGTGGAGCTACAGGCCACGGCATCACAATGCTGCTATTTACAATGTTGGTGGAGCTACAGGCCTACGGCATCACAATGCTGCTATTTACAATGTTCCCTGGAGCTCAGGCCTACGGCATCACAATGCTGCTATTTACAATGTTGGTGGAGCTGTCCCTACGGCATCACAATGCTGCTATTTACAATGTTGGGGGAGCTACAGGCCTACGGCATCACAATGCTGCTATTTACAATGTTGGGGGAGCTACAGGCCTACGGCATCACAATGCTGCTATTTACAATGTTGGCTGGGGGAGCTACAGGCCTACGGCGTCACAATGCTGCTATTTACAATGTTGGACCCGAACTGGCCGCCCGGCCAAACTAAGCAATCGGGGGAGAAGGGCCGTCCGTGGTCAGGGGGGGTGGCCAAGACCCGATAGTCACTCTGACAGCTCCAGAGTTCCTCTGTGGAGATGGTTGTCCTTCTGGAAGGTTCTCCCATCTCTGCAGCACTCCAATCAGGCCTTTAACGGTAGACTGACCAGACAGAAGACATTCCTCAGTAAAAGGCACATGACAGATTACATCAGAAAGATGAGAAGTTAGATGGTGATTTAGCTGCTGGAGATGAAGCTTGATGAACATCAGTAGCCAAGGTCCAGTGTTATGTAATGTAGTACTGTAGTGTCTAGCATCCAGCCAGCGCCAGAGCAGTGTTGTTGTTAATCTGACAGGCAACGTCTCTGTCCCTGTCCCTGTCCCTGTCCCTGTCTCTGTCCCTGTCCCTGTCCCTGTTCCTGTCCCTGTCCTTGCCAAGGTCCAGTGTTATGTAATGCAGTACTGTAGTGTCTAGCATCCAGCCAGCGCCAGAGCAGTGTTGTTGTTAATCTGACAGGCAACGTCTCTGTCCCTGTCCCTGTCTCTGTCCCTGTCCCTGTCCCCGTCCTTGCCAAGGTCCAGTGTTATGTAATGCAGTACTGTAGTGTCTAGCATCCAGCCAGCGCCAGAGCAGTGTTGTTGTTAATCTGACAGGCAACGTCTCTGTCCCTGTCCCTGTCTCTGTCCCTGTCCCTGTCCCTGTCCTTGCCAAGGTCCAGTGTTATGTAATGCAGTACTGTAGTGTCTAGCATCCAGCCAGCGCCAGAGCAGTGTTGTTGTTAATCTGACAGGCAACGTCTCTGTCCCTGTCCCTGTCCCTGTCCCTGTCTCTGTCCCTGTCTCTGTCCCTGTCCTTGCCAAGGTCCAGTGTTATGTAATGCAGTACTGTAGTGTCTAGCATCCAGCCAGCGTCAGAGCAGTGTTGTTGTTAATCTGACAGGCAACGTCTCTGTCCCTGTCCCTGTCTCTGTCCCTGTCTCTGTCCCTGTCCCTGTCTCTGTCTCTGTCCCTGTCCCTGTCCTTGTCCTTGCCAAGGTCCAGTGTTATGTAATGCAGTACTGTAGTGTCTAGCATCCAGCCAGCGCCAGAGCAGTGTTGTTGTTAATCTGACAGGCAACGTCTCTGTCTCTGTCCCTGTCCCTGTCCCTGTCCCTGTCCCTGTCCTTGCCAAGGTCCAGTGTTATGTAATGCAGTACTGTAGTGTCTAGCATCCAGCCAGCGCCAGAGCAGTGTTGTTGTTAATCTGACAGGCAACGTCCCTGTCCCTGTCCCTGTCCCTGTCCCTGTCTCTGTCCCTGTCCCTGTCCCTGTCTCTGTCCCTGTCTCTGTCCCTGTCCTTGCCAAGGTCCAGTGTTATGTAATGCAGTACTGTAGTGTCTAGCATCCAGCCAGCGCCAGAGCAGTGTTGTTGTTAATCTGACAGGCAACGTCTCTGTCCCTGTCCCTGTCCCTGTCTCTGTCCCTGTCCCTGTCCCTGTCTCCTCTGTCCCTGTCCCTGTCTCCTCTGTCTCTGTCCCTGTCCCTGTCTCCTCTGTCCCTGTCCCTGTCCCTGTCTCCTCTGTCTCTGTCCCTGTCCCTGTCCCTGTCTCCTCTGTCCCTGTCCCTGTCTCCTCTGTCTCTGTCCCTGTCCCTGTCCCTGTCTCCTCTGTCCCTGTCTCTGTCTCTGTCCCTGTCCCTGACCTTGTCCTTGCCAAGGTCCAGTGTTATGTAATGCAGTACTGTAGTGTCTAGCATCCAGCCAGCGCCAGAGCAGTGTTGTTGTTAATCTGACAGGCAACGTCTCTGTCCCTGTCCCTGTCTCTGTCCCTGTCCCTGTCCCTGTCCCTGTCCCTGTCCCTGTCCCTGTCCCTGTCCCTGTCCCTGTCTCTGTCCCTGTCCCTGTCCCTGTCCCTGTCCTTGCCAAGGTCCAGTGTTATGTAATGCAATACTGTAGTGTCTAGCATCCAGCCAGCGCCAGAGCAGTGTTGTTGTTAATCTGACAGGCAACGTCTCTGTCTCTGTCCCTGTCTCTGTCCCTGTCTCTGTCCATGTCTCTGTCTCTGTTCTCTGTTCTCTGTTCTCTGTCCCTGTCCCTGTCTCTGTTCTCTGTCCCTGTCCCTGTCCCTGTCCCTGTCTCTGTCTCTGTTCTCTGTTCTCTGTCCCTGTCCCTGTCTCTGTCTCTGTTCTTGTCCCTGTCCATGTCTCTGTCTCTGTTCTCTGTTCTCGTCCCTGTCCCTGTCCCTGTCTCTGTCCCTGTCTCTGTCTCTGTCTCTGTTCTCTGTTCTCGTCCCTGTCCCTGTCCCCCTGTCCCTGTCCCTGTCCCCGTCCCTGTCCCTGTCCCTGTCTCTGTCTCTGTCTCTGTTCTCTGTTCTCGTCCCTGTCCCTGTCCCTGTCCCTGTCTCTGTCTCTGTTCTCGTCCCCGTCTCTGTCTCTGTCTCTGTCTCCGTCCCCGTCCCCACACAGATGGTTAGAGATGGTAATCCATAAAGCGCCCCCTGTAAAACTATTGTGGGACTGATGGAACAAGACTGTCCCTGTCCTTCCTGTCCCAGAATTCCAGCTGAGATGACTCATCCATTCCTTGGGTGTGTGCCAGGACCACTTCCTCCCTCTCATCCCTCCCTCCTCTGCTCTCTCTCCCAGCCTCTCCTCCCAGAGATGGGCACCATCCCTAACCACAGATCTAGGATCAGATGACCCCTAGTCTTCCCTGGGTGTAGACGTTATCCCTAACCACAGATCTAGGATCAGATGACCCCTAGTTTTCCCTGGGTGTAGACGTTGTCCCTAACCACAGATCTAGGATCAGATGACCCCTAGTTTTCCCTGGGTGTAGACGTTGTCCCTAACCACAGATCTAGGATCAGATGACCCCTAGTCTTCCCTGGGTGTAGACGTTGTCCCTAACCACAGATCTAGGATCAGATGACCCTACCCCTAGTCTTCCCTGGGTGTAGACCTTGTCCCTAACCACAGATCTAGGATCAGATGACCCCTAGTCTTCCCTGGGTGTAGACGTTGTCCCTAACCACAGATCTAGGATCAGATGACCCCTAGTCTTCCCTGGGTGTAGACGTTGTCCCTAACCACAGATCTAGGATCAGATGACCCTACCCCTAGTCTTCCCTGGGTGTAGACGTTATCCCTAACCACAGATCTAGGATCAGATGACCCTACCCCTAGTTTTCCCTGGGTGTAGACGTTGTCCCTAACCACAGATCTAGGATCAGATGACCCCCTAGTCTGCCCTGGGTGTAGACGTTGTCCCTAACCACAGATCTAGGATCAGATGACCCTACCCCTAGTCTTCCCTGGGTGTAGACGTTGTCCCTAACCACAGATCTAGGATCAGATGACCCCTAGTCTTCCCTGGGTGTAGACGTTGTCCCTAACCACAGATCTAGGATCAGATGACCCTACCCCTAGTCTTCCCTGGGTGTAGACGTTATCCCTAACCACAGATCTAGGATCAGATGACCCAGAGTCTTCCCTGGGTGTAGACGTTGTCCCTAACCACAGATCTAGGATCAGATGACCCCTAGTCTTCCCTGGGTGTAGACGTTGTCCCTAACCACAGATCTAGGATCAGATGACCCAGAGTCTGCCCTGGGTGTAGACGTTGTCCCTAACCACAGATCTAGGATCAGATGACCCTACCCCTAGTCTTCCCTGGGTGTAGACGTTGTCCCTAACCACAGATCTAGGATCAGATGACCCCTAGTCTTCCCTGGGTGTAGACGTTATCCCTAACCACAGATCTAGGATCAGATGACCCTACCCCTAGTCTTCCATGCCCCCTTTTACTCCCTCTCTATCTGCCCTACCAACCCCCCTTCCCTCTGTGTCTGTCCTACCAACCCCTTCTACCCCCTCTTCCCTCTCTGTCTGTCCTAACACCCCCTCTACACTCTCTGTCTGCCCTACCAACCCCCTCTATCCCCTCCACCCTCTGTGTCTATCCTACCAAACCGGGCCCCTCTCCACCCCCCAAACCAACCACTGTCCCTCAGGAGACCAGCCAGCCCAGATCAGAGCAGAGCAGGAAGGATGGAAGTGCCTAATTCAGGCCCACATACAGGAAACAGGAAACTATTTCCACTCAGCAGATTTAGTAACTCAAAGTCTCTCGTGTTGGTGGGGAGGCGGAGGGCAATATATTGGTTAAGTAAGCATTATGTGGATTCTATTAGTTTAGTGGATTCTATTAGTTTAGTGGATTCTATTAGTTTAGTGGATTCTATTAGTTTAATGGATTCTATTAGTTTAGTGGATTCTATTAGTTTAGTGGATTCTATTAGTTTAGTGGATTCTATTAGTTTAGTGGATTCTATTAGTTTAGTGGATTCTATTAGTTTAATGGATTCTATTAGTTTAGTGGATTCTATTAGTTTAATGGATTCTATTAGTTTAATGGATTCTATTAGTTTAGTGGATTCTATTAGTTTAGTGGATTCTATTAGTTTAGTGGATTCTATTAGTTTAGTGGATTCTATTAGTTTAATGGATTCTATTAGTTTAGTGGATTCTATTAGTTTAGTGGATTCTATTAGTTTAGTGGATTCTATTAGTTTAGTGGATTCTATTAGTTTAGTGGATTCTATTAGTTTAGTGGATTCTATTAGTTTAATGGATTCTATTAGTTTAGTGGATTCTATTAGTTTAGTGGATTCTATTAGTTTAATGGATTCTATTAGTTTAGTGGATTCTATTAGTTTAATGGATTCTATTAGTTTAATGGATTCTATTAGTTTAGTGGATTCTATTAGTTTAGTGGATTCTATTAGTTTAATGGATTCTATTAGTTTAGTGGATTCTATTAGTTTAGTGGATTCTATTAGTTGTATATACATTGATTCTATTAGTTTAATGGGTTCTATTAGTTTAATGGATTCTATTAGTTTAATGGATTCTATTAGTTTAGTGGATTCTATTAGTTTAGTGGATTCTATTAGTTTAATGGATTCTATTAGTTTAGTGGATTCTATTAGTTTAATGGATTCTATTAGTTTAATGGATTCTATTAGTTTAGTGGATTCTATTAGTTTAGTGGATTCTATTAGTTTAATGGATTCTATTAGTTTAGTGGATTCTATTAGTTTAGTGGATTCTATTAGTTTAATGGATTCTATTAGTTTAGTGGATTCTATTAGTTTAGTGGATTCTATTAGTTTAATGGATTCTATTAGTTTAGTGGATTCTATTAGTTTAATGGATTCTATTAGTTTAGTGGATTCTATTAGTTTAGTGGATTATATTAGTTTAATGGATTCTATTAGTTTAATGGATTCTATTAGTTTAGTGGATTCTATTAGTTTAGTGGATTCTATTAGTTTAATGGATTCTATTAGTTTAGTGGATTATATTAGTTTAATGGATTCTATTAGTTTAGTGGATTCTATTAGTTTAATGGATTCTATTAGTTTAGTGGATTCTATTAGTTTAGTGGATTATATTAGTTTAATGGATTCTATTAGTTTAGTGGATTCTATTAGTTTAATGGATTCTATTAGTTTAATGGATTCTATTAGTTTAATGGATTCTATTAGTTTAATGGATTCTATTAGTTTAGTGGATTCTATTAGTTTAATGGATTCTATTAGTTTAATGGATTCTATTAGTTTAATGGATTCTATTAGTTTAATGGATTCTATTAGTTTAGTGGATTATATTAGTTTAATGGATTCTATTAGTTTAGTGGATTCTATTAGTTTAGTGGATTATATTAGTTTAATGGATTCTATTAGTTTAGTGGATTATATTAGTTTAATGGATTCTATTAGTTTAGTGGATTCTATTAGTTTAGTGGATTCTATTAGTTTAATGGATTCTATTAGTTTAATGGATTCTATTAGTTTAATGGATTCTATTAGTTTAGTGGATTCTATTAGTTTAGTGGATTCTATTAGTTTAATGGATTCTATTAGTTTAATGGATTCTATTAGTTTAATGGATTCTATTAGTTTAATGGATTCTATTAGTTTAATGGATTCTATTAGTTTAATGGATTCTATTAGTTTAATGGATTCTATTAGTTTAATGGATTCTA
Source organism: Oncorhynchus keta (assembly GCF_023373465.1). Lineage (NCBI taxonomy): Eukaryota > Metazoa > Chordata > Actinopteri > Salmoniformes > Salmonidae > Oncorhynchus > Oncorhynchus keta. The sequence goes on from NW_026279773.1 coordinate 26,018, forward strand.
TTAGTTTAGTGGATTCTATTAGTTTAGTGGATTCTATTAGTTTAATGGATTCTATTAGTTTAGTGGATTCTATTAGTTTAGTGGATTCTATTAGTTTAGTGGATTCTATTAGTTTAGTGGATTCTATTAGTTTAGTGGATTCTATTAGTTTAATGGATTCTATTAGTTTAGTGGATTCTATTAGTTTAATGGATTCTATTAGTTTAGTGGATTCTATTAGTTTAATGGATTCTATTAGTTTAGTGGATTCTATTAGTTTAGTGGATTCTATTAGTTTAATGGATTCTATTAGTTTAGTGGATTCTATTAGTTTAGTGGATTCTATTAGTTTAATGGATTCTATTAGTTTAGTGGATTATATTAGTTTAATGGATTCTATTAGTTTAGTGGATTCTATTAGTTTAATGGATTCTATTAGTTTAGTGGATTCTATTAGTTTAGTGGATTATATTAGTTTAATGGATTCTATTAGTTTAGTGGATTCTATTAGTTTAATGGATTCTATTAGTTTAATGGATTCTATTAGTTTAATGGATTCTATTAGTTTAATGGATTCTATTAGTTTAGTGGATTCTATTAGTTTAATGGATTCTATTAGTTTAATGGATTCTATTAGTTTAATGGATTCTATTAGTTTAATGGATTCTATTAGTTTAATGGATTCTATTAGTTTAGTGGATTATATTAGTTTAGTGGATTCTATTAGTTTAGTGGATTATATTAGTTTAATGGATTCTATTAGTTTAGTGGATTATATTAGTTTAATGGATTCTATTAGTTTAGTGGATTCTATTAGTTTAGTGGATTCTATTAGTTTAATGGATTCTATTAGTTTAGTGGATTCTATTAGTTTAATGGATTCTATTAGTTTAGTGGATTCTATTAGTTTAGTGGATTATATTAGTTTAATGGATTCTATTAGTTTAATGGTTTCTATTAGTTTAGTGGATTCTATTAGTTTAATGGATTCTATTAGTTTAATGGATTCTATTAGTTTAATGGATTCTATTAGTTTAGTGGATTCTATTAGTTTAGTGGATTCTATTAGTTTAGTGGATTCTATTAGTTTAGTGGATTCTATTAGTTTAATGGATTCTATTAGTTTAGTGGATTCTATTAGTTTAATGGATTCTATTAGTTTAGTGGATTCTATTAGTTGTATATACATTGATTCTATTAGTTTAATGGGTTCTATTAGTTGTGTCCCCAGAGGACAGACACCAGACTATGATATGATAAAGTGTTGGTATGTGTCCTGTATGTCCCCAGAGGACAGACACCAGACTATGATATGATAAAGTATTGGTATGTGTCCTGTGTGTCCCCAGAGGACAGACACCAGACTATGATATGATAAAGTGTTGGTATGTGTCCTGTGTGTCCCCAGAGGACAGACACCAGACTATGATATGATAAAGGGTTGGTATGTGTCCTGTGTGTCCCCAGAGGACAGACACCAGACTATGATATGATAAAGGGTTGGTATGTGTCCTGTGTGTCCCCAGAGGACAGACACCAGACTATGATATGATAAAGGGTTGGTATGTGTCCTGTGTGTCCCCAGAGGACAGACACCAGACTATGATATGATAAAGTGTTGGTATGTGTCCTGTGTCCCCAGAGGACAGACGCCAGACTATGATATGATAAAGTATTGGTATGTGTCCTGTGTGTCCCCAGAGGACAGACTATGATATGATAAAGTATTGGTATGTGTCCTGTGTGTCCCCAGAGGACAGACACCAGACTATGATATGATAAAGGGTTGGTATGTGTCCTGTGTGTCCCCAGAGGACAGACGCCAGACTATGATATGATAAAGGGTTGGTATGTGTCCTGTGTGTCCCCAGAGGACAGACTATGATATGATAAAGGGTTGGTATGTGTCCTGTGTGTCCCCAGAGGACAGACTATGATATGATAAAGGGTTGGTATGTGTCCTGTGTGTCCCCAGAGGACAGACTATGATATGATAAAGGGTTGGTATGTGTCCTGTGTGTCCCCAGAGGACAGACGCCAGCGGAGTCAGACTATCAGCTATTGGATATCGCCCGGCGGTTGGAGATGTACGGAGTCAGGCTCCACCCTGCTAAGGACCGAGAGGGGACCAAGCTCAGTCTGGCTGTGTCTCATATTGGACTGCTGGTGTTTCAGGTACTGTATGAGCTCCAGATGTTTATCCACCAGGAACATGGGAGTTCATTTCTGATCTCTTACCTTTTTTTAAAACTGCATTGTTGGTTAAGGGCTTGTATTCAGCATTTCACTGTAAGGTCTACTACACCTGTTGTATTCAGCATTTCACTGTGAGGTCTACTACACCTGTTATATTCAGCATTTCACTGTAAGGTCTACTACACCTGTTGTATTCAGCATTTCACTGTAAGGTCTACTACACCTGTTGTATTCAGCATTTCACTGTGAGGTCTACTACACCTGTTGTATTCAGCATTTCACTGTGAGGTCTACTACACCTGTTGTATTCAGCATTTCACTGTAAGGTCTACTACACCTGTTGTATTCAGCATTTCACTGTGAGGTCTACTACACCTGTTGTATTCAGCATTTCACTGTAAGGTCTACTACACCTGTTGTATTCAGCATTTCACTGTGAGGTCTACTACACCTGTTGTATTCAGCATTTCACTGTAAGGTCTACTACACCTGTTGTATTCAGCATTTCACTGTGAGGTCTACTACACCTGTTGTATTCAGCATTTCACTGTGAGGTCTACTACACCTGTTGTATTCAGCATTTCACTGTGAGGTCTACTACACCTGTTGTATTCAGCATTTCACTGTGAGGTCTACTACACCTGTTGTATTCAGCATTTCACTAGGCAACCGAAGACTTGTCTGTCAAGCACCAAGCTTACCAAGGAACAACAAAGTTTCATCACTTTGTAGAGTCCATGTTACTGCAGAATGTCCGGCTGGCACGAATGTCCGGCAGGCCACGAATGTCCGGCAGGGCACGAATGTCCGGCTGGCCACGAATGTCCGGCTGGCCACGAATGTCCGGCAGGGCACGAATGTCCGGCTGGCCACGAATGTCCGGCAGGGCACGAATGTCCGGCTGGCCACGAATGTCCGGCTGGCCACGAATGTCCGGCTGGCCACGAATGTCCGGCAGGGCACGAATGTCCGGCTGGCCACGAATGTCCGGCTGGCCACGAATGTCCGGCAGGGCACGAATGTCCGGCTGGCCACGAATGTCCGGCTGGCCACGAATGTCCGGCTGGCCACGAATGTCCGGCAGGGCACGAATGTCCGGCTGGCCACGAATGTCCGGCTGGCCACGAATGTCCGGCTGGCCACGAATGTCCGGCTGGCTACGAATGTCCGGCTGGCCACGAATGCCCGGCTGGCTGCTCTTGAGTCAGCTGTTCTTTCCACACACAAATATATATATATGTAGTGGGGCAAAAAAGTATTTAGTCAGCCACCAATTGTGCAAGTTCTCTTATTGTCCACCATAATTTGCAAATAAATTCATAAAAAATCCTACAATGTGATTTTCTGGATTTTTTTCCCTCATTTTGTCTGTCATAGTTGAAGTGTACCTATGATGAAAATTACAGGCCTCATCTTTTTAAGTAGGAGAACTTGCACAATTGGTGGCTGACTAAATACTTTTTTGCCCCACTGTATATACACTACATGGTTGGAACTAAACGGCCTGAACCATGAAAAACAGCCCCAGACCATTATTCCTCCACCAAACTTTACAGTTGGCACTATGGATTGCGGCAAGTAACATTGTCCTGGCATCCGCCAAACCCAGGTTAGTCCGTCGGACTGCCAGATGGTGAAGCGTGATTCATCCCTCTAGAGAACACATTTCCACTGCTCCAGGGTACAATGGCGCGAGCTTTACACCACTCCAGCATATTTTACCATTTAGATTCTTCAAAGTAGCCACCCTTTGCACACTCTTGGCATTCTCTCAACCAGCTTCACCTGGAATGCCTTTCCAACAGTCTTGAAGGAGTTCCCACATATGCTGAGCACTTGTTTTTCCTTCACTCTGCGCTCCAACTCATCCCAAACCAAATCTCAATTGGGTTGAGGTCGGGGGATTGTGGAGGCCGTCTGACGCAGGACCCATATACATGAAGAGATCATCCGTACACCTACTCTGCTCCTCACAAACGCACAGCGGTTGGAACCAAACATCTCAAATGTGTACTCATCAGACCAAAGGACAGATTTCCATCGGTCTAATGTCCATTGCTCATGTTTTTTGGACCAGGCAAGTGTCTTCTTATTGGTGTCCTTCAGTAGTGGTTTCTTAGCAGCAAATCAACTATCGACTGTAAATAAAAGGCAGAAGACTGTCTGGGAAGTGTCTCTGTGATACACAATCTTATGTCCTGTCTGTATGCATGTTGTCCAACCAACTGAAACTCCTCTCTCCTATAGGGACACACTAAGATCAATGCTTTTAACTGGTCTAAACTCTCTCCTATAGGGACACACTAAGATCAATGCTTTTAACTGGTCTAAACTCTCTCCTATAGGGACACACTAAGATCAATGCTTTTAACTGGTCTAAACTCTCTCCTATAGGGACACACTAAGATCAATGCTTTTAACTGGTCTAAACTCTCTCCTATAGGGACACACTAAGATCAATGCTTTTAACTGGTCTAAAGTCCGCAAGCTCAGCTTCAAGAGGAAACGTTTTCTCATCAAACTCAGACCAGACCTCAATGTAAGTCCTTATACCACGGCTTGGCAGAATACTCCATTCTGATTGGTTGAAAGGGTGTTGATTTATTTCTCAGTAAATTCACAGTAATATTCCACGGTTAGTTCCAACACAGTGTTTTATCAGTAGATGAACACAGCACTCGTTTCTCCTGTTCTAACCAATGCTAAACTATGTGTTGACCATGTCTGTGCCCGCCTGCAGCAGAGTGCATACCAGGACACTCTGGAGTTTGTGATGGCCAGTAGAGATTGCTGTAAGATCTTCTGGAAAATATGTGTGGAGTACCACGCCTTCTTCAGACTGTTCGAGGAACCCAAGCCCAAAGCCAAAGCTGTTCTCTTCACCAGAGGGTCCTCCTTCAGGTTTAGGTAGGCTGGCTTGGTGGGTGAAGCTGGTAGAGGTTTGGGTAGGCTGGCTGGCTGGGTGAAGCTGGTAGAGGTTTGGGTAGGCTGGGTGGGTGGGGAAGCTGGTAGAGGGAGGCTGGCTGGCTGGGTGAGCTTTAGGGTTTGGGCAGGCTGGCTGGGTGGGTGGAGCTGGTAGAGGTTTGGGTAGGCTGGCTGGGAGGGTGGAGCTTGTAGAGGTTTTAGGCTGGCTGGGTGGGTGGGTGGAGCTGGTAGAGGTTTGGGTAGGCTGGCTGGGTGGGTGGAGCTTGTAGAGGTTTGGGTAGGCTGGCTGGGTGGGTGGAGCTTGTAGAGGTTTAGGTAGGCTGGCTGGGTGGGTGGAGCTGGTAGAGGTTTGGGTAGGCTGGCTGGCTGGGTGGGTGGAGCTGGTAGAGGTTTGGGTAGGCTGGCTGGGAGGGTGGAGCTTGTAGAGGTTTGGGTAGGCTGGCTGGGTGGAGCTGGTAGAGGTTTGGGTAGGCTGGCTGGGTGGGTGGAGCTTGTAGAGGTTTGGGTAGGCTGGCTGGCTGGGTGGGTGGAGCTTGTAGAGGTTTAGGTAGGCTGGCTGGGTGGGTGGAGCTTGTAGAGGTTTAGGTAGGCTGGCTGGCTGGGTGGAGCTTGTAGAGGTTTGGGTAGGCTGGCTGGCTGGGTGGAGCTTGTAGAGGTTTGGGTAGGCTGGCTGGCTGGCTGGGTGGGTGGAGCTTGTAGAGGTTTAGGTAGGCTGGCTGGCTGGGTGGAGCTTGTAGAGGTTTGGGTAGGCTGGCTGGCTGGGTGGGTGGAGCTGGTAGAGGTTTGGGTAGGCTGGCTGGGTGGGTGGAGCTTGTAGAGGTTTAGGTAGGCTGGCTGGGTGGGTGGAGCTTGTAGAGGTTTGGGTAGGCTGGCTGGGTGGGTGGGTGGAGCTTGTAGAGGTTTGGGTAGGCTGGCTGGGTGGGTGGAGCTGGTAGAGGTTTGGGTAGGCTGGCTGGGTGGGTGGGTGGAGCTTGTAGAGGTTTGGGTAGGCTGGCTGGGTGGGTGGGTGGAGCTTGTAGAGGTTTAGGTAGGCTGGCTGGCTGGGTGGGTGGAGCTTGTAGAGGTTTGGGTAGGCTGGCTGGGTGGGTGGGTGGAGCTGTAGAGGTTTAGGTAGGCTGGCTGGCTGGGTGGGTGGAGCTTGTAGAGGTTTAGGTAGGCTGGCTGGCTGGGTGGGTGGAGCTGGTAGAGGTTTAGGTAGGCTGGCTGGCTGGGTGGGTGGAGCTGGTAGAGGTTTGATACTGGACTCAACAATGTGACCTTTCCTATTGTGTCAGGGCCTGTCACTGACAGTCCTTTTACAGGGACTGTGCTGCTTCATCAGACCTCTGTGTTTCAACATACTACCACGTCTCTTTCTGTCTGCAGCGGTCGGACACAGAAGCAGGTTTTCGACTACGTCAAGGACTCCGAGTTCCAAAAGGTCCCTTTTGAAAGGTGAGACTTCACCTGGTCTGGATGTCAGCCTCTCTTCCCCTGAGGTGTGTTTGTGGCTCCAGGTTCCCATGTCCCTTTACCTCAACAGTTGATAGACTAAGCCTCGCCTGTCTCCTCTCCCCACCAGGAAACGCAGTAAGAAGGTGTCCGGCAGCAGCCTGACACCCCAGGACAGAAAGACATCCACAGTGCCACAAGAGGTCAGTATATCCTGGTGACCTTTCTCTCTGTGATTCATAGGAGAAGGAATAGAGTTTTATTTTTTTATTTTTTTATTTTACTTTTATTTAACCAGGCAAGTCAGTTAAGAACAGATTCTTATTTTCAATGACGGCCTAGGAACAGTGGGTTAACTGCCTGTTCAGGGGCAGAACGACAGATTTGTACCTTGTCAGCTCGGGGGTTTGAACTCACAACCTTCCGGTTACTAGTCCAACGCTCTAACCACTAGGCTACCCTGTGTGTTCTGGTCTTTATATCACAGAGTATCCCTTTAACTTCTCTCTCTCCCTCCTCTCCAGAGTGTCTCTGTGGACCAGACAGACTCTCCTCTCAGGTTGACCCTCCAGGCCCCGGTGGACGACCCTACAGTGACCAACGGCCACCAGGCTGGACCAGAGGCCCAGGCTCTACCCTCCACCACGGGACACCCAGAGCAGCAGATCTCAGGTCCAGTCCGGCAGGCAGCTGAAGGCAGCAGCTCTTCTATCTCCTACATCCACTGTTCTGGTATAGATAGAGAACGAGGCCAGAGGCACACGCTCACACACACATGTTAGCCCCTCCCCCAGGGTTAGCTCCCTGCCACTGTTAGCCCCTCCCCCAGGGTTAGCTCCCTGCCACTGTTAGCCCCTCCCCCAGGGTTAGCGCCCTGCACTGTTAGCCCCTCCCCCAGGGTTAGCTCCCTGCCACTGTTAGCCCCTCCCACAGGGTTAGCTCCCTGCCACTGTTAGCCCCTCCCTCAGGGTTAGCTCCCTGCCGCTGTTAGCCCCTCCCTCAGGGTTAGCTCCCTGCTGCTGTTAGCCCCTCCCTCAGGGTTAGCTCCCTGCTGCTGTTAGCCCCTCCCTCAGGGTTAGCTCCCTGCCACTGTTAGCCCCTCCCACAGGGTTAGCTCCCTGCCACTGTTAGCCCCTCCCTCAGGGTTAGCTCCCTGCCGCTGTTAGCCCCTCCCACAGGGTTAGCTCCCTGCCACTGTTAGCCCCTCCCTCGGGGTTAGCTCCCTGCCACAGTTAGCCCCTCCCTCGGGGCAGTTAACCCACTGTTCCCTGGTAGGCCGTCATTGTAAATAATATCAGCAGTCATCCTAATCATCAGTCTGTCTGACCCCCCTCCCTGTATCAGCAGTCATCCTAATCATCAGTCTGTCTGCCCCCTCCCCTCCCTGTATCAGCAGTCATCCTAATCATCAGTCTGTCTGCCCCCTCCCCTTCCTCTTTGCTGTCTGCTTGGCTTGACTCCTGGCATGTAAACAAGATGGACATCTCATTGTTGTTCCTTTCGGCCCTGATCCTGATTTCTGTTCTTTTGCAAATCCAACATGGCCGCCGCTTCATCCTCATCATTTGTCTGATTACATTCACTGACAACACATTATATTTAGCATTAAAAACATGACAGATAAATCAGACTATGTTCAAAGCTTCTATGAATGCTGTTTTTCTGCCATCACTGTTGTGCTTCTCTCCAGGCTGCTTCCTCTGTCTCTCTACTGTGTTCCACTGTTGTGCTTCTCTCCAGACTGTTTCCTCTGTCTCTCTACTGTGTTCCAGGCTGTCTGTCTCTCTACTGTGTTCCACTCCAGGCTGTTTCCTCTGTTTCTCTCTCTCTCTACTGTGTTCCACTGTTGTGCTTCTCTCCAGGCTGATCTCAGGCAGCTCTGATCTCTCTACTGTGTTCCACTGATTGCTCTGATCTCTCTGACTGTTCCTGTCCCCTCCTCTCTTCCAGGTGTGATCTCAGGCAGCTCTGATCTCTCTGACTCGTTCCTGTCTCCTCCTCTCTTCCAGGTGTGATCTCAGGCAGCTCTGATCTCTCTGACTCGTTCCTGTCCCCTCCTCTTCCAGGTGTGATCTCAGGCAGCTCTGATCTCTCTGACTCGTTCCTGTCCCCTCCTCTCTTCCAGGTGTGATCTCAGGCAGCTCTGATCTCTCTGACTCGTTCCTGTCCCCTCCTCTCTTCCAGGTGTGATCTCAGGCAGCTCTGATCTCTCTGACTCCCCGTTCCTGTCCTCCTCTCTCTCTTCCAGGTGTGATCTCAGGCAGCTCTGATCTCTCTGACTCGTTCCTGTCCCCTCCTCTCTTCCAGGTGTGATCTCAGGCAGCTCTGATCTCTCTGACTCGTTCCTGTCCCTCCTCTCTTCCAGGTGTGATCTCAGGCAGCTCTGTTCCTGTCCCCCTCTCTCTCTGATCTCGACTGTTCCTGTCCCCTCCTCTCTTCCAGGTGTGATCTCAGGCAGCTCTGATCTCTCTGACTCGTTCCTGTCCCCTCCTCTCTTCCAGGTGTGATCTCAGGCAGCTCTGATCTCTCTGACTCGTTCCTGTCCTCCTCCTCTCTTCCAGGTGTGATCTCAGGCAGCTCTGATCTCTCTGACTCGTTCCTGTCCCCCCTCTCTTCCAGGTGTGATCTCAGGCAGCTCTGATCTCTCTGACTCGTTCCTGTCTCCTCCTCTCTTCCAGGTGTGATCTCAGGCAGCTCTGATCTCTCTGACTCGTTCCTGTCCCCTCCTCTCTTCCAGGTGTGATCTCAGGCAGCTCTGATCTCTCTGACTCGTTCCTGTCCCCTCCTCTCTTCCAGGTGTGATCTCAGGCAGCTCTGATCTCTCTGACTCGTTCCTGTCCCCTCCTCTCTTCCAGGTCTGATCTCTCTGACTCGTTCCTGTCTCCTCCTCTCTTCCAGGTTTGATCTCAGGCAGCTCTCCAGTGGTGGTGAAGGGGCAGAAAGCCTTTCCCTTCGGCCCGGGTCAGAGCCCCAACGGGCACCAGCCCTCGCCCTTCGGCCCGGGTCAGAGCCCCAACGGGCACCAGCCCTCGCCCATCAACGCCCATTCCTCCCCCCTCTCATCCCCCCTGTTCACCGACGCTGGCTACGTCCGCACGGATGACGAAGACGAGGTTCGGAGGAAGGTTCGTCTTTCAGGGAGGGAGGCAGGGTGGGAGAGAGTGAAGGAGAGATTGGAGGAGGGGGGAGGACATGTCCCCATACTCTTGTGAGAGCAATCCAGCCCAGAGGACAGTACTGTTCTACTTTGTTAGAACTGTGTTATCCCACTTTACCAGGCTAGTGAGAGTCTGTAAGGAGCTGTGTTATCCCACTTTACCAGGCTAGGGAGAGTCTGTAAGGAGTTGTGTTATCCCACTTTACCAGGCTAGGGAGAGTCTATAAGGAGCTGTGTTATCCCACTTTACCAGGCTAGGGAGAGTCTATAAGGAGCTGTGCTATCCCAGGCTAGGGAGAGTCTGTAAGGAGCTGTGTTATCCCACTTTACCAGGCTAGGGAGAGTCTGTAAGGAGCTGTGTTATCCCACTTTACCAGGCTAGGGAGAGTCTGTAAGGAGCTGTGTTATCCCACTTTACCAGGCTAGGGAGAGTCTGTAAGGAGCTGTGTTATCCCACTTTACCAGGCTAGGGAGAGTCTGTAAGGAGCTGTGTTATCCCACTTTACCAGGCTAGGGAGAGTCTGTAAGGAGCTGTGTTATCCCACTTTACCAGGCTAGGGAGAGTCTGTAAGGAGCTGTGTTATCCCACTTTACCAGGCTAGGGAGAGTCTGTAAGGAGCTGTGTTATCCCACTTTACCAGGCTAGGGAGAGTCTGTAAGGAGCTGTGTTATCCCACTTTACCAGGCTAGGGAGAGTCTGTAAGGAACTGTGTTATCCCACTTTACCAGGCTAGGGAGTCTGTAAGGAGCTGTGTTATCCCACTTTACCAGGCTAGGGAGAGTCTGTAAGGAGCTGTGTTATCCCAGGCTAGGGAGAGTCTGTAAGGAGCTGTGTTATCCCACTTTACCAGGCTAGGGAGAGTCTGTAAGGAGCTGTGGTATCCCACTTTACCAGGCTAGGGAGAGTCTGTAAGGAGCTGTGGTATCCCACTTTACCAGGCTAGGGAGAGTCTGTAAGGAGCTGTGTTATCCCACTTTACCAGGCTAGGGAGAGTCTGTAAGGAGCTGTGTTATCCCACTTTACCAGGCTAGGGAGAGTCTGTAAGGAGCTGTGTTATCCCACTTTACCAGGCTAGTGAGAGTCTGTAAGGAGCTGTGTTATCCCACTTTACCAGGCTAGGGAGAGTCTGTAAGGAGCTGTGTTATCCCACTTTACCAGGCTAGGGAGAGTCTGTAAGGAGCTGTGTTATCCCACTTTACCAGGCTAGGGAGAGTCTGTAAGGAGCTGTGTTATCCCACTTTACCAGGCTAGGGAGAGTCTGTAAGGAGCTGTGTTATCCCACTTTACCAGGCTAGGGAGAGTCTATAAGGAGCTGTGTTATCCCACTTTACCAGGCTAGGGAGAGTCTGTAAGGAGCTGTGTTATCCCACTTTACCAGGCTAGGGAGAGTCTGTAAGGAGCTGTGTTATCCCACTTTACCAGGCTAGGGAGAGTCTATAAGGAGCTGTGTTATCCCAGGCTAGGGAGAGTCTGTAAGGAGCTGTGTTATCCCACTTTACCAGGCTAGGGAGAGTCTGTAAGGAACTGTGTTATCCCACTTTACCAGGCTAGGGAGAGTCTATAAGGAGCTGTGTTATCCCACTTTACCAGGCTAGGGAGAGTCTGTAAGGAACTGTGTTATCCCACTTTACCAGGCTAGGGAGAGTCTATAAGGAGCTGTGTTATCCCAGGCTAGGGAGAGTCTGTAAGGAGCTGTGTTATCCCACTTTACCAGGCTAGGGAGAGTCTATAAGGAGCTGTGCTATCCCAGGCTAGGGAGAGTCTGTAAGGAGCTGTGTTATCCCACTTTACCAGGCTAGGGAGAGTCTGTAAGGAGCTGTGTTATCCCACTTTACCAGGCTAGGGAGAGTCTGTAAGGAGCTGTGTTATCCCACTTTACCAGGCTAGGGAGAGTCTGTAAGGAGCTGTGTTATCCCACTTTACCAGGCTAGGGAGAGTCTATAAGGAGCTGTGTTATCCCAGGCTAGGGAGAGTCTGTAAGGAGCTGTGTTATCCCACTTTACCAGGCTAGGGAGAGTCTGTAAGGAGCTGTGTTATCCCACTTTACCAGGCTAGGGAGAGTCTGTAAGGAGCTGTGTTATCCCACTTTACCAGGCTAGGGAGAGTCTGTAAGGAGCTGTGCTATCCCACTTTACCAGGCTAGGGAGAGTCTATAAGGAGCTGTGTTATCCCAGGCTAGGGAGAGTCTGTAAGGAGCTGTGTTATCCCACTTTACCAGGCTAGGGAGAGTCTGTAAGGAGCTGTGTTATCCCACTTTACCAGGCTAGGGAGAGTCTGTAAGGAGCTGTGCTATCCCACTTTACCAGGCTAGTGAGAGTCTGTAAGGAGCTGTGTTATCCCACTTTACCAGGCTAGGGAGAGTCTGTAAGGAGCTGTGTTATCCCACTTTACCAGGCTAGGGAGAGTCTGTTATCCCACTTTACCAAGGGGAGCTGTGTTATCCCACTTTACCAGGCTAGGGAGAGTCTGTAAGGAGCTGTGTTATCCCACTTTACCAGGCTAGGGAGAGTCTGTAAGGAGCTGTGTTATCCCACTTTACCAGGCTAGGGAGAGTCTGTAAGGAGCTGTGTTATCCCACTTTACCAGGCTAGGGAGAGTCTGTAAGGAGCTGTGTTATCCCACTTTACCAGGCTAGGGAGAGTCTGTAAGGAGCTGTGTTATCCCACTTTACCAGGCTAGGGAGAGTCTGTAAGGAGCTGTGTTATCCCACTTTACCAGGCTAGGGAGAGTCTGTAAGGAGCTGTGTTATCCCACTTTACCAGGCTAGGGAGAGTCTGTAAGGAGCTGTGTTATCCCACTTTACCAGGCTAGGGAGAGTCTGTAAGGAGCTGTGTTATCCCACTTTACCAGGCTAGGGAGAGTCTGTAAGGAGCTGTGTTATCCCACTTTACCAGGCTAGGGAGAGTCTGTAAGGAGCTGTGTTATCCCACTTTACCAGGCTAGGGAGAGTCTATAAGGAGCTGTGCTATCCCAGGCTAGGGAGAGTCTGTAAGGAGCTGTGTTATCCCACTTTACCAGGCTAGGGAGAGTCTGTAAGGAGCTGTGTTATCCCACTTTACCAGGCTAGGGAGAGTCTGTAAGGAGCTGTGTTATCCCACTTTACCAGGCTAGGGAGAGTCTGTAAGGAGCTGTGCTATCCCAGGCTAGGGAGAGTCTGTAAGGAGCTGTGTTATCCCACTTTACCAGGCTAGGGAGAGTCTGTAAGGAGCTGTGTTATCCCACTTTACCAGGCTAGGGAGAGTCTGTAAGGAGCTGTGTTATCCCACTTTACCAGGCTAGGGAGAGTCTGTAAGGAGCTGTGTTATCCCACTTTACCAGGCTAGGGAGAGTCTGTAAGGAGCTGTGTTATCCCACTTTACCAGGCTAGGGAGAGTCTGTAAGGAGCTGTGTTATCCCACTTTACCAGGCTAGGGAGAGTCTGTAAGGAGCTGTGTTATCCCACTTTACCAGGCTAGGGAGAGTCTGTAAGGAGCTGTGTTATCCCACTTTACCAGGCTAGGGAGAGTCTGTAAGGAGCTGTGTTATCCCACTTTACCAGGCTAGGGAGAGTCTGTAAGGAGCTGTGTTATCCCACTTTACCAGGCTAGGGAGAGTCTATAAGGAGCTGTGCTATCCTTTACCAGGCTAGGGAGAGTCTGTAAGGAGCTGTGTTATCCCACTTTACCAGGCTAGGGAGAGTCTGTAAGGAGCTGTGTTATCCCACTTTACCAGGCTGGGGAGAGTCTGTAAGGAGCTGTTTTATCCCACTTTACCAGGCTAGGGAGAGTCTGTAAGGAGCTGTGTTATCCCACTTTACCAGGCTAGGGAGAGTCTATAAGGAGCTGTGTTATCCCAGGCTAGGGAGAGTCTGTAAGGAGCTGTGTTATCCCACTTTACCAGGCTAGGGAGAGTCTGTAAGGAGCTGTGTTATCCCACTTTACCAGGCTAGGGAGAGTCTGTAAGGAGCTGTGTTATCCCACTTTACCAGGCTAGGGAGAGTCTATAAGGAGCTGTGTTATCCCAGGCTAGGGAGAGTCTGTAAGGAGCTGTGTTATCCCACTTTACCAGGCTAGGGAGAGTCTGTAAGGAGCTGTGTTATCCCACTTTACCAGGCTAGGGAGAGTCTGTAAGGAGCTGTGTTATCCCACTTTACCAGGCTAGGGAGAGTCTGTAAGGAGCTGTGTTATCCCAGGCTAGGGAGAGTCTGTAAGGAGCTGTGTTATCCCACTTTACCAGGCTAGGGAGAGTCTATAAGGAGCTGTGCTATCCCAGGCTAGGGAGAGTCTGTAAGGAGCTGTGTTATCCCACTTTACCAGGCTAGGGAGAGTCTGTAAGGAGCTGTGTTATCCCACTTTACCAGGCTAGGGAGAGTCTGTAAGGAGCTGTGTTATCCCACTTTACCAGGCTAGGGAGAGTCTGTAAGGAGCTGTGTTATCCCACTTTACCAGGCTAGGGAGAGTCTATAAGGAGCTGTGCTATCCCAGGCTAGGGAGAGTCTGTAAGGAGCTGTGTTATCCCACTTTACCAGGCTAGGGAGAGTCTGTAAGGAGCTGTGTTATCCCACTTTACCAGGCTAGGGAGAGTTTGTAAGGAGCTGTGTTATCCCACTTTACCAGGCTAGGGAGAGTCTATAAGGAGCTGTGCTATCCCAGGCTAGGGAGAGTCTGTAAGGAGCTGTGTTATCCCACTTTACCAGGCTAGGGAGAGTCTGTAAGGAGCTGTGGTATCCCACTTTACCAGGCTAGGGAGAGTCTGTAAGGAGCTGTGTTATCCCACTTTACCAGGCTAGGGAGAGTCTGTAAGGAGCTGTGTTATCCCACTTTACCAGGCTAGGGAGAGTCTGTAAGGAGCTGTGGTATCCCACTTTACCAGGCTAGGGAGAGTCTGTAAGGAGCTGTGTTATCCCACTTTACCAGGCTAGGGAGAGTCTGTAAGGAGCTGTGTTATCCCACTTTACCAGGCTAGGGGGAGAGTCTGTAGGGAGAGGAGCTGTGTTATCCCACTTTACCAGGCTAGGGAGAGTCTGTAAGGAGCTGTGTTATCCCACTTTACCAGGCTAGGGAGAGTCTGTAAGGAGCTGTGTTATCCCACTTTACCAGGCTAGGGAGAGTCTGTAAGGGGAGCTGTGTTATCCCACTTTACCAGGCTAGGGAGAGTCTGTAAGGAGCTGTGTTATCCCACTTTACCAGGCTAGGGAGAGTCTGTAAGGAGCTGTGTTATCCCACTTTACCAGGCTAGGGAGAGTCTGTAAGGAGCTGTGTTATCCCACTTTACCAGGCTAGGGAGAGTCTGTAAGGAGCTGTGTTATCCCACTTTACCAGGCTAGGGAGAGTCTGTAAGGAGCTGTGTTATCCCACTTTACCAGGCTAGGGAGAGTCTGTAAGGAGCTGTGTTATCCCACTTTACCAGGCTAGTGAGAGTCTGTAAGGAGCTGTGTTATCCCACTTTACCAGGCTAGGGAGAGTCTGTAAGGAGCTGTGTTATCCCACTTTACCAGGCTAGGGAGAGTCTGTAAGGAGCTGTGTTATCCCACTTTACCAGGCTAGGGAGAGTCTATAAGGAGCTGTGTTATCCCACTTTACCAGGCTAGGGAGAGTCTGTAAGGAGCTGTGTTATCCCACTTTACCAGGCTAGGGAGAGTCTGTAAGGAGCTGTGTTATCCCACTTTACCAGGCTAGGGAGAGTCTGTAAGGAGCTGTGTTATCCCAGGCTAGGGAGAGTCTGTAAGGAGCTGTGTTATCCCACTTTACCAGGCTAGGGAGAGTCTGTAAGGAGCTGTGTTATCCCACTTTACCAGGCTAGTGAGAGTCTGTAAGGAGCTGTGTTATCCCACTTTACCAGGCTAGGGAGAGTCTATAAGGAGCTGTGTTATCCCACTTTACCAGGCTAGGGAGAGTCTGTAAGGAGCTGTGTTATCCCACTTTACCAGGCTAGGGAGAGTCTGTAAGGAGCTGTGTTATCCCACTTTACCAGGCTAGGGAGAGTCTGTAAGGAGCTGTGTTATCCCACTTTACCAGGCTAGGGAGAGTCTGTAAGGAGCTGTGTTATCCCACTTTACCAGGCTATCTGTAAGGAGCTGTTTATCCCAGGCTTTAGGGAGAGTCTGTAAGGAGCTGTGTTATCCCACTTTACCAGGCTAGGAGAGTCTGTAAGGAGCTGTGTTATCCCACTTTACCAGGCTAGGGAGAGTCTGTAAGGAGCTGTGTTATCCCACTTTACCAGGCTAGGGAGAGTCTGTAAGGAGCTGTGTTATCCCACTTTACCAGGCTAGGGAGAGTCTGTAAGGAGCTGTGTTATCCCACTTTACCAGGCTAGGGAGAGTCTGTAAGGAGCTGTGTTATCCCACTTTACCAGGCTAGGGAGAGTCTGTAAGGAGCTGTGTTATCCCACTTTACCAGGCTAGGGAGAGTCTATAAGGAGCTGTGTTATCCCACTTTACCAGGCTAGGGAGAGTCTGTAAGGAGCTGTGTTATCCCACTTTACCAGGCTAGGGAGAGTCTGTAAGGAGCTGTGTTATCCCACTTTACCAGGCTAGGGAGAGTCTGTAAGGAGCTGTGTTATCCCACTTTACCAGGCTAGGGAGAGTCTGTAAGGAGCTGTTTTATCCCACTTTACCAGGCTAGGGAGAGTCTGTAGGGAGGAGCTGTGTTATCCCACTTTACCAGGCTAGGGAGAGTCTGTAAGGAGCTGTGTTATCCCACTTTACCAGGCTAGGGAGAGTCTATAAGGAGCTGTGTTATCCCACTTTACCAGGCTAGGGAGAGTCTGTAAGGAGCTGTGTTATCCCACTTTACCAGGCTAGGGAGAGTCTATAAGGAGCTGTGTTATCCCACTTTACCAGGCTAGGGAGAGTCTGTAAGGAGCTGTGTTATCCCAGGCTAGGGAGAGTCTGTAAGGAGCTGTGTTATCCCACTTTACCAGGCTAGGGAGAGTCTGTAAGGAGCTGTGTTATCCCACTTTACCAGGCTAGGGAGAGTCTGTAAGGAGCTGTGTTATCCCACTTTACCAGGCTAGGGAGAGTCTGTAAGGAGCTGTGTTATCCCACTTTACCAGGCTAGGGAGAGTCTGTAAGGAGCTGTGTTATCCCACTTTACCAGGCTAGGGAGAGTCTGTAAGGAGCTGTGTTATCCCACTTTACCAGGCTAGGGAGAGTCTGTAAGGAGCTGTGTTATCCCACTTTACCAGGCTAGGGAGAGTCTGTAAGGAGCTGTGTTATCCCACTTTACCAGGCTAGGGAGAGTCTGTAAGGAGCTGTGTTATCCCACTTTACCAGGCTAGGGAGAGTCTGTAAGGAGCTGTGTTATCCCACTTTACCAGGCTAGGGAGAGTCTGTAAGGAGCTGTGTTATCCCACTTTACCAGGCTAGGGAGAGTCTATAAGGAGCTGTGTTATCCCACTTTACCAGGCTAGGGAGAGTCTGTAAGGAGCTGTGTTATCCCACTTTACCAGGCTAGGGAGAGTCTGTACCAGGCTAGGAGCTGTGTTATCCCACTTTACCAGGCTAGGGAGAGTCTAAGGAGCTGTGTTATCCCACTTTACCAGGCTAGGGAGAGTCTATAAGGAGCTGTGTTATCCCACTTTACCAGGCTAGGGAGAGTCTGTAAGGAGCTGTGTTATCCCACTTTACCAGGCTAGGGAGAGTCTGTAAGGAGCTGTGTTATCCCACTTTACCAGGCTAGGGAGAGTCTGTAAGGAGCTGTGTTATCCCACTTTACCAGGCTAGGGAGAGTCTGTAAGGAGCTGTGTTATCCCACTTTACCAGGCTAGGGAGAGTCTGTAAGGAGCTGTGTTATCCCACTTTACCAGGCTAGGGAGAGTCTGTAAGGAGCTGTGTTATCCCACTTTACCAGGCTAGGGAGAGTCTGTAAGGAGCTGTGTTATCCCACTTTACCAGGCTAGGGAGAGTCTATAAGGAGCTGTGTTATCCCACTTTACCAGGCTAGGGAGAGTCTGTAAGGAGCTGTGTTATCCCACTTTACCAGGCTAGGGAGAGTCTATAAGGAGCTGTGTTATCCCACTTTACCAGGCTAGGGAGAGTCTGTAAGGAGCTGTGTTATCCCAGGCTAGGGAGAGTCTGTAAGGAGCTGTGTTATCCCACTTTACCAGGCTAGGGAGAGTCTGTAAGGAGCTGTGTTATCCCACTTTACCAGGCTAGTGAGAGTCTGTAAGGAGCTGTGTTATCCCACTTTACCAGGCTAGGGAGAGTCTATAAGGAGCTGTGTTATCCCACTTTACCAGGCTAGGGAGAGTATGTAAGGAGCTGTGTTATCCCACTTTACCAGGCTAGGGAGAGTCTGTAAGGAGCTGTGTTATCCCACTTTACCAGGCTAGGGAGAGTCTGTAAGGAGTTGTGTTATCCCACTTTACCAGGCTAGGGAGAGTCTGTAAGGAGCTGTGTTATCCCACTTTACCAGGCTAGGGAGAGTCTATAAGGAGCTGTGCTATCCCACTTTACCAGGCTAGGGAGAGTCTGTAAGGAGCTGTGTTATCCCACTTTACCAGGCTAGGGAGAGTCTATAAGGAGCTGTGTTATCCCACTTTACCAGGCTAGGGAGAGTCTGTAAGGAGCTGTGCTATCCCACTTTACCAGGCTAGGGAGAGTCTGTAAGGAGCTGTGCTATCCCACTTTACCAGGCTAGGGAGAGTCTATAAGGAGCTGTGCTATCCCACTTTACCAGGCTAGGGAGAGTCTGTAAGGAGCTGTGTTATCCCACTTTACCAGGCTAGGGAGAGTCTATAAGGAGCTGTGTTATCCCAGGCTAGGGAGAGTCTGTAAGGAGCTGTGGTATCCCACTTTACCAGGCTAGGGAGAGTCTGTAAGGAGCTGTGTTATCCCACTTTACCAGGCTAGGGAGAGTCTGTAAGGAGCTGTGTTATCCCACTTTACCAGGCTAGGGAGAGTCTATAAGGAGCTGTGTTATCCCAGGCTAGGGAGAGTCTGTAAGGAGCTGTGTTATCCCACTTTACCAGGCTAGGGAGAGTCTGTAAGGAGCTGTGTTATCCCACTTTACCAGGCTAGGGAGAGTCTGTAAGGAGCTGTGTTATCCCACTTTACCAGGCTAGGGAGAGTCTGTAAGGAGCTGTGTTATCCCACTTTACCAGGCTAGGGAGAGTCTGTAAGGAGCTGTGTTATCCCACTTTACCAGGCTAGGGAGAGTCTGTAAGGAGCTGTGTTATCCCACTTTACCAGGCTAGGGAGAGTCTGTAAGGAGCTGTGTTATCCCACTTTACCAGGCTAGGGAGAGTCTGTAAGGAGCTGTGGTATCCCACTTTACCAGGCTAGGGAGAGTCTGTAAGGAGCTGTGTTATCCCACTTTACCAGGCTAGGGAGAGTCTGTAGAGGAGCTGTGTTATCCCACTTTACCAGGCTAGGGAGAGTCTGTAAGGAGCTGTGTTATCCCACTTTACCAGGCTAGTGAGAGTCTGTAAGGAGCTGTGTTATCCCAGGCTAGGGAGAGTCTGTAAGGAGCTGTGTTATCCCACTTTACCAGGCTAGGGAGAGTCTGTAAGGAGCTGTGTTATCCCACTTTACCAGGCTAGGGAGAGTCTGTAAGGAGCTGTGTTATCCCACTTTACCAGGCTAGGGAGAGTCTGTAAGGAGCTGTGTTATCCCACTTTACCAGGCTAGGGAGAGTCTGTAAGGAGCTGTGTTATCCCACTTTACCAGGCTAGGGAGAGTCTGTAAGGAGCTGTGTTATCCCACTTTACCAGGCTAGGGAGAGTCTGTAAGGAGCTGTGTTATCCCACTTTACCAGGCTAGGGAGAGTCTGTAAGGAGCTGTGTTATCCCACTTTACCAGGCTAGGGAGAGTCTGTAAGGAGCTGTGGTATCCCACTTTACCAGGCTAGGGAGAGTCTGTAAGGAGCTGTGCTATCCCACTTTACCAGGCTAGGGAGAGTCTGTAAGGAGCTGTGCTATCCCACTTTACCAGGCTAGGGAGAGTCTGTAAGGAGCTGTGCTATCCCACTTTACCAGGCTAGGGAGAGTCTGTAAGGAGCTGTGTTATCCCACTTTACCAGGCTAGGGAGAGTCTGTAAGGAGCTGTGTTATCCCAGGCTAGGGAGAGTCTGTAAGGAGCTGTGTTATCCCAGGCTAGGGAGAGTCTGTAAGGAGCTGTGTTATCCCAGGCTAGGGAGAGTCTGTAAGGAGCTGTGTTATCCCACTTTACCAGGCTAGGGAGAGTCTGTAAGGAGCTGTGTTATCCCACTTTACCAGGCTAGGGAGAGTCTGTAAGGAGCTGTGCTATCCCACTTTACCAGGCTAGGGAGAGTCTGTAAGGAGCTGTGTTATCCCACTTTACCAGGCTAGGGAGAGTCTGTAAGGAGCTGTGTTATCCCAGGCTAGGGAGAGTCTGTAAGGAGCTGTGTTATCCCAGGCTAGGGAGAGTCTGTAAGGAGCTGTGTTATCCCACTTTACCAGGCTAGGGAGAGTCTGTAAGGAGCTGTGTTATCCCACTTTACCAGGCTAGGGAGAGTCTATAAGGAGCTGTGTTATCCCACTTTACCAGGCTAGGGAGAGTCTGTAAGGAGCTGTGTTATCCCACTTTACCAGGCTAGGGAGAGTCTATAAGGAGCTGTGTTATCCCACTTTACCAGGCTAGGGAGAGTCTGTAAGGAGCTGTGTTATCCCACTTTACCAGGCTAGGGAGAGTCTGTAAGGAGCTGTGGTATCCCACTTTACCAGGCTAGGGAGAGTCTGTAAGGAGCTGTGTTATCCCACTTTACCAGGCTAGGGAGAGTCTGTAAGGAGCTGTGTTATCCCACTTTA
The DNA here is from genome assembly GCF_023373465.1 of Oncorhynchus keta. Taxonomy (NCBI): domain Eukaryota; kingdom Metazoa; phylum Chordata; class Actinopteri; order Salmoniformes; family Salmonidae; genus Oncorhynchus; species Oncorhynchus keta. Next base: position 46,453 of record NW_026279773.1, read on the forward strand.
CCAGGCTAGGGAGAGTCTATAAGGAGCTGTGTTATCCCAGGCTAGGGAGAGTCTGTAAGGAGCTGTGGTATCCCACTTTACCAGGCTAGGGAGAGTCTGTAAGGAGCTGTGTTATCCCACTTTACCAGGCTAGGGAGAGTCTGTAAGGAGCTGTGTTATCCCACTTTACCAGGCTAGGGAGAGTCTGTAAGGAGCTGTGTTATCCCAGGCTAGGGAGAGTCTGTAAGGAGCTGTGTTATCCCACTTTACCAGGCTAGGGAGAGTCTGTAAGGAGCTGTGTTATCCCACTTTACCAGGCTAGGGAGAGTCTGTAAGGAGCTGTGTTATCCCACTTTACCAGGCTAGGGAGAGTCTGTAAGGAGCTGTGTTATCCCACTTTACCAGGCTAGGGAGAGTCTGTAAGGAGCTGTGTTATCCCACTTTACCAGGCTAGGGAGAGTCTGTAAGGAGCTGTGTTATCCCACTTTACCAGGCTAGGGAGAGTCTGTAAGGAGCTGTGTTATCCCACTTTACCAGGCTAGGGAGAGTCTATAAGGAGCTGTGTTATCCCACTTTACCAGGCTAGGGAGAGTCTGTAAGGAACTGTGTTATCCCACTTTACCAGGCTAGGGAGAGTCTATAAGGAGCTGTGTTATCCCACTTTACCAGGCTAGGGAGAGTCTGTAAGGAGCTGTGTTATCCCAGGCTAGGGAGAGTCTGTAAGGAGCTGTGTTATCCCACTTTACCAGGCTAGGGAGAGTCTGTAAGGAGCTGTGTTATCCCACTTTACCAGGCTAGTGAGAGTCTGTAAGGAGCTGTGTTATCCCACTTTACCAGGCTAGGGAGAGTCTATAAGGAGCTGTGTTATCCCACTTTACCAGGCTAGGGAGAGTATGTAAGGAGCTGTGTTATCCCACTTTACCAGGCTAGGGAGAGTCTGTAAGGAGCTGTGTTATCCCACTTTACCAGGCTAGGGAGAGTCTATAAGGAGCTGTGTTATCCCAGGCTAGGGAGAGTCTGTAAGGAGCTGTGGTATCCCACTTTACCAGGCTAGGGAGAGTCTGTAAGGAGCTGTGTTATCCCACTTTACCAGGCTAGGGAGAGTCTGTAAGGAGCTGTGTTATCCCACTTTACCAGGCTAGGGAGAGTCTGTAAGGAGCTGTGTTATCCCACTTTACCAGGCTAGGGAGAGTCTGTAAGGAGCTGTGTTATCCCACTTTACCAGGCTAGGGAGAGTCTGTAAGGAGCTGTGTTATCCCACTTTACCAGGCTAGGGAGAGTCTGTAAGGAGCTGTGTTATCCAGGCTAGGGAGACTTTACCAGGCTAGGGAGAGTCTGTAAGGAGCTGTGTTATCCCAGGCTAGGGAGAGTCTGTAAGGAACTGTGTTATCCCACTTTACCAGGCTAGGGAGAGTCTGTAAGGAGCTGTGGTATCCCACTTTACCAGGCTAGGGAGAGTCTGTAAGGAGCTGTGTTATCCCACTTTACCAGGCTAGTGAGAGTCTGTAAGGAGCTGTGTTATCCCAGGCTAGGGAGAGTCTGTAAGGAGCTGTGGTATCCCACTTTACCAGGCTAGGGAGAGTCTGTAAGGAGCTGTGTTATCCCACTTTACCAGGCTAGGGAGAGTCTGTAAGGAGCTGTGTTATCCCACTTTACCAGGCTAGGGAGAGTCTGTAAGGAGCTGTGTTATCCCACTTTACCAGGCTAGGGAGAGTCTATAAGGAGCTGTGTTATCCCACTTTACCAGGCTAGGGAGAGTCTGTAAGGAGCTGTGTTATCCCACTTTACCAGGCTAGGGAGAGTCTGTAAGGAGCTGTGTTATCCCACTTTACCAGGCTAGGGAGAGTCTGTAAGGAGCTGTGTTATCCCACTTTACCAGGCTAGGGAGAGTCTATAAGGAGCTGTGGTATCCCACTTTACCAGGCTAGGGAGAGTCTGTAAGGAGCTGTGCTATCCCACTTTACCAGGCTAGGGAGAGTCTGTAAGGAGCTGTGTTATCCCACTTTACCAGGCTAGGGAGAGTCTGTAAGGAGCTGTGCTATCCCACTTTACCAGGCTAGGGAGAGTCTGTAAGGAGCTGTGTTATCCCACTTTACCAGGCTAGGGAGAGTCTGTAAGGAGCTGTGTTATCCCAGGCTAGGGAGAGTCTGTAAGGAGCTGTGTTACTTTCCCAGGCTAGGGAGAGTCTGTAAGGAGCTGTGTTATCCCAGGCTAGGAGAGTCTGTAAGGAGCTGTGTTATCCCACTTTACCAGGCTAGGGAGAGTCTGTAAGGAGCTGTGTTATCCCACTTTACCAGGCTAGGGAGAGTCTATAAGGAGCTGTGTTATCCCAGGCTAGGGAGAGTCTGTAAGGAGCTGTGTTATCCCACTTTACCAGGCTAGGGAGAGTCTGTAAGGAGCTGTGTTATCCCAGGCTAGGGAGAGTCTGTAAGGAGCTGTGTTATCCCAGGCTAGGGAGAGTCTGTAAGGAGCTGTGTTATCCCACTTTACCAGGCTAGGGAGAGTCTGTAAGGAGCTGTGTTATCCCACTTTACCAGGCTAGGGAGAGTCTGTAAGGAGCTGTGTTATCCCACTTTACCAGGCTAGGGAGAGTCTGTAAGGAGCTGTGTTATCCCACTTTACCAGGCTAGGAGAGTCTGTAAGGAGCTGTGTTATCCCACTTTACCAGGCTAGGGAGAGTCTGTAAGGAGCTGTGTTATCCCACTTTACCAGGCTAGGGAGAGTCTGTAAGGAGCTGTGTTATCCCACTTTACCAGGCTAGTGAGAGTCTGTAAGGAGCTGTGTTATCCCAGGCTAGGGAGAGTCTGTAAGGAGCTGTGTTATCCCACTTTACCAGGCTAGGGAGAGTCTGTAAGGAGCTGTGTTATCCCACTTTACCAGGCTAGGGAGAGTCTGTAAGGAGCTGTGTTATCCCACTTTACCAGGCTAGGGAGAGTCTGTAAGGAGCTGTGTTATCCCACTTTACCAGGCTAGGGAGAGTCTATAAGGAGCTGTGGTATCCCACTTTACCAGGCTAGGGAGAGTCTGTAAGGAGCTGTGTTATCCCACTTTACCAGGCTAGGGAGAGTCTGTAAGGAGCTGTGTTATCCCACTTTACCAGGCTAGGGAGAGTCTGTAAGGAGCTGTGTTATCCCACTTTACCAGGCTAGGGAGAGTCTATAAGGAGCTGTGTTATCCCAGGCTTGAGAGTCCAGGCTAGGGAGAGTCTGTAAGGAGCTGTGCTATCCCACTTTACCAGGCTAGGGAGAGTCTGTAAGGAGCTGTGTTATCCCACTTTACCAGGCTAGGGAGAGTCTGTAAGGAGCTGTGCTATCCCACTTTACCAGGCTAGGGAGAGTCTGTAAGGAGCTGTGTTATCCCACTTTACCAGGCTAGGGAGAGTCTGTAAGGAGCTGTGTTATCCCAGGCTAGGGAGAGTCTGTAAGGAGCTGTGTTATCCCAGGCTAGGGAGAGTCTGTAAGGAGCTGTGTTATCCCACTTTACCAGGCTAGGGAGAGTCTGTAAGGAGCTGTGTTATCCCACTTTACCAGGCTAGGGAGAGTCTGTAAGGAGCTGTGTTATCCCACTTTACCAGGCTAGGGAGAGTCTGTAAGGAGCTGTGTTATCCCACTTTACCAGGCTAGGGAGAGTCTGTAAGGAGCTGTGTTATCCCAGGCTAGGGAGAGTCTGTAAGGAGCTGTGTTATCCCAGGCTAGGGAGAGTCTGTAAGGAGCTGTGTTATCCCACTTTACCAGGCTAGGGAGAGTCTGTAAGGAGCTGTGTTATCCCACTTTACCAGGCTAGGGAGAGTCTGTAAGGAGCTGTGTTATCCCACTTTACCAGGCTAGGGAGAGTCTATAAGGAGCTGTGTTATCCCACTTTACCAGGCTAGATCTCATCCAGATCTGTTGCCTACATCTACTCATCACTTATTATTACAGATGGAAGATCTGGTCCAATGGTGCTCATGTAGTAACGTTAGATCAAAGCTGACTCCATGTCTGTCCAGATCACACAATGGTGCTCATGTAGTAACGTTAGATCAAAGCTGACTCCATGTCTGTCCAGATCACATTTGGCCAGACAAGGACTCATGATGAGTTAGGATGTTACATAATATCACATTTATAGTAGGTCCTGTAACGTCGCCGTTCATCTCTATTGATTTGAGGATGGTTAGCTGAAGCAGGATATATGCTTCGACTGAAACGAAACGCAAGAAAGACCTAAGAGTTTACCGCCATCATGCTCTAATCCGCCTAACTTGGTGTTTGAGGTGTCTTGCTCTCTCTAACATTTTCTCCCTCTTTCTTCCAGAAGTTTCCGACTGACAAGGCCTACTTCATCGCCAAGGAGCTTCTCACCACAGAGAGAACCTTTCAGAAGGACCTGGCAGTTATAACCGTGGTAAGACTAGTTATAAATCTGGGATAACTAGTTATAACCATGGTAAGACTAGTTATAACCGTGGTAAGACTAGTTATAAATCTGGGATAACTAGTTATAACCATGGTAAGACTAGTTATAACCATGGTAAGACTAGTTATAAATCTGGGAAAACTAGTTATAACCATGGTAAGACTAGTTATAACCGTGGTAAGATGAATGATTAACTCTGGGAGAACTAGTTATAACCATGGTAAGACTAGTTATAAATCTGGGAAAACTAGTTATAACCATGGTAAGACTAGTTATAACCGTGGTAAGATGAATGATTAACTCTGGGAGAACTAGTTATAACCATGGTAAGACTAGTTATAACTCTGGGAAAACTAGTTATAACCATGGTAAGACTAGTTATAACCGTGGTAAGATGAATGATTAACTCTGGGAGAACTAGTTATAACCATGGTAAGACTAGTTATAACTCTGGGAAAACTAGTTATAACCATGGTAAGACTAGTTATAATCGTGGTAAGATGAATTATTAACTCTGGGAGAACTAGTTATAACCATGGTAAGACTAGTTATAACTCTGGGAAAACTAGTTATAACCATGGTAAGACTAGTTATAACTCTGGGAAAACTAGTTATAACCATGGTAAGACTAGTTATAATCGTGGTAAGATGAATGATTAACTCTGGGAGAACTAGTTATAACCATGGTAAGACTAGTTATAACTCTGGGAAAACTAGTTATAACCATGGTAAGACTAGTTATAATCGTGGTAAGATGAATTATTAACTCTGGGAGAACTAGTTATAACCATGGTAAGACTAGTTATAACGCTGGGAAAACTAGTTATAACCATGGTAAGACTAGTTATAACTCTGGGAAAACTAGTTATAACCATGGTAAGACTAGTTATAATCGTGGTAAGATGAATTATTAACTCTGGGAGAACTAGTTATAACCATGGTAAGACTAGTTATAACTCTGGGAAAACTAGTTATAACCATGGTAAGACTAGTTATAATCGTGGTAAGATGAATTATTAACTCTGGGAAAACTAGTTATAACCATGGTAAGACTAGTTATAATCGTGGTAAGATGAATTATTAACTCTGGAAGAACTAGTTATAACCATGGTAAGACTAGTTATAACCGTGGTAAGATTAATTATAACTCTGGGAGAACGAGTTATAACCGTGGTAAGACTAGTTATAACCGTGGTAAGATTAATTATAACTCTGGGAGAACTAGTTATAACCATGGTAAGACTAGTTATAACCATGGTAAGACTAGTTATAACCGTGGTAAGATTAATTATAACTCTGGGAGAACTAGTTATAACCGTGGTAAGACTAGTTATAACCATGGTAAGACTAGTTATAACCATGGTAAGACTAGTTATAACCATGGTAAGACTAGTTATAACCGTGGTAAGACTAGTTATAACTCTGGGAAAACGAGTTATAACCATGGTAAGATTAATTATAACTCTGGGAGAACTAGTTATAACCGTGGTAAGACCAGTTATAACCATGGTAAGACTAGTTATAACTGTGGTAAGACTAGTTATAACCATGGTAAGATTAATTATAACTCTGGGAGAACTAGTTATAACCGTGGTAAGACTAGTTATAACTCTGGGAAAACTAGTTATAACCATGGTAAGACTAGTTATAACCATGGTAAGATTAATTATAACTCTGGGAGATCTAGTTATAGTGGTTCCAGACTGTGCTGGGTAAAGAGGTAGTCTAACAGCTGTGTTGTGTCTCAGTGGTTCCAGGCTGTGCTGGGTAAAGAGGTAGTCTAATAGCTGTGTTGTCTCAGTGGTTCCAGGCTGTGCTGGGTAAAGAGGTAGTCTAACAGCTGTGTTGTCTCAGTGGTTCCAGGCTGTGCTGGGTAAAGAGGTAGTCTAACAGCTGTGTTGTCTCAGTGGTTCCAGGGTAAAGAGGTAGTCTAACAGCTGTGTTGTGTCTCAGTGGTTCCAGGCTGTGCTGGGTAAAGAGGTAGTCTAACAGCTGTGTTGTGTCCCAGTGGTTCCAGACTGTGCTGGGTAAAGAGGTAGTCTAATAGCTGTGTTGTCTCAGTGGTTCCAGGCTGTGCTGGGTAAAGAGGTAGTCTAATAGCTGTGCTGTGTCTCAGTGGTTCCAGGCTGTGCTGGGTAAAGAGGTAGTCTAACAGCTGTGTTGTCTCAGTGGTTCCAGACTGTGCTGGGTAAAGAGGTAGTCTAATAGCTGTGTTGTCTCGGTGGTTCCAGACTGTGCTGGGTAAAGAGGTAGTCTAATAGCTGTGTTGTGTCCCAGTGGTTCCAGGCTGTGCTGGGTAAAGAGGTAGTCTAATAGCTGTGTTGTGTCCCAGTGGTTCCAGGCTGTGCTGGGTAAAGAGGTAGTCTAATAGCTGTGCTGTGTCTCAGTGGTTCCAGACTGTGCTGGGTAAAGAGGTAGTCTAACAGCTGTGTTGTGTCCCAGTGGTTCCAGACTGTGCTGGGTAAAGAGGTAGTCTAATAGCTGTGTTGTCTCAGTGGTTCCAGGCTGTGCTGGGTAAAGAGGTAGTCTAATAGCTGTGTTGTCTCGGTGGTTCCAGGCTGTGCTGGGTAAAGAGGTAGTCTAATAGCTGTGTTGTGTCCCAGTGGTTCCAGGCTGTGCTGGGTAAAGAGGTAGTCTAACAGCTGTGTTGTGTCCCAGTGGTTCCAGACTGTGCTGGGTAAAGAGGTAGTCTAATAGCTGTGTTGTGTCCCAGTGGTTCCAGGCTGTGCTGGGTAAAGAGGTAGTCTAACAGCTGTGTTGTCTCAGTGGTTCCAGGCTGTGCTGGGTAAAGAGGTAGTCTAACAGCTGTGTTGTCTCAGTGGTTCCAGGCTGTGCTCGGTAAAGAGGTAGTCTAACAGCTGTGTTGTCTCAGTGGTTCCAGGCTGTGCTGGGTAAAGAGGTAGTCTAACAGCTGTGTTGTGTCCCAGTGGTTCCAGGCTGTGCTGGGTAAAGAGGACATCCTGCCAGACTCAGTGAGGACCCTGATCAACACCAACTATGATCCAGTCTATCAGTTACACCAGGCCTTCCTCAAGGAGGTGGAGCAGAGGCTGCTGCAGTGGTGAGGAGTGTGTGTGTGTGTGTGTGTGTGTGTGTGTGTGTGTGTGTGTGTGTGTGTGTGTGTGTGTGTGTGTGTGTGTGTGTGTGTGTGTGTGTGTGTGTGTGTACGTCCAGGTTTTCAGCACCACTCTTCAGTGAGTCACTACAGCAGCCGGTCATACAGGACTGATCATCATCAGAGACCCCTGGGGGACGACCCATCAGAGACCCCTGGTGGACGACCCATCAGAGACCCCTGGTGGACGACCCATCAGAGACCCCTGGTGGACGACCCATCAGAGACCCCTTGTGTACGGCCCATCAGAGACCCCTGGTGGACGACCCATCAGAGACCCCTGGTGGACGACCCATCAGAGACCCCTGGTGGACGACCCATCAGAGACCCCTGGTGTACGGCCCATCAGAGACCCCTGGTGGACCCCTGGTGGACGACCCATCAGAGACCCCGGTGGACGGCCCATCAGAGACCCCCGGTGGACGACCCATCAGAGACCCCCGGTGGACGACCCATCAGAGACCCCCGGTGGACGACCCATCAGAGACCCCGGTGGACGACCCATCAGAGACCCCTGGTGGACGACCCATCAGAGACCCCTGGTGGACGACCCATCAGAGACCCCGTGGAACACTGAGAGGAATGAATACTGCTCCTCTGAGAGAACAGACTTAGTGAATACTGCTCCTCTGAGAGGACAGACCTAGTGAATACTGCTCTGAGAGGACAGACCTAGTGAATACTGCTCCTCTGAGAGGACAGACCTAGTGAATACTGCTCCTCTGAGAGGACAGACCTAGTGAATACTGCTCTGAGAGGACAGACCTAGTGAATACTGCTCCTCTGAGAGGACAGACCTAGTGAATACTGCTCCTCTGAGAGGACAGACCTAGTGAATACTGCTCCTCTGAGAGAACAGACCTAGTGAATACTGCTCCTCTGAGAGGACAGACCTAGTGAATACTGCTCCTCTGAGAGGACAGACCTAGTGAATACTGCTCCTCTGAGAGGACAGACCTAGTGAATACTGCTCCTCTGAGAGGACAGACCTAGTGAATACTGCTCCTCTGAGAGGACAGACCTAGTGAATACTGCTCCTCTGAGAGGACAGACCTAGTGAATACTGCTCCTCTGAGAGGACAGACCTAGTGAATACTGCTCTGAGAGGACAGACCTAGTGAATACTGCTCCTCTGAGAGGACAGACCTAGTGAATACTGCTCTGAGAGGACAGACCTAGTGAATACTGCTCCTCTGAGAGGACAGACCTAGTGCATACTGCTCTGAGAGGACAGACCTAGTGCATACTGCTCCACTACCCCATCTGCTGGTGGAGCTGTGTAACTACGCCGATTAGCTCAGTGTTCTCTAGTAGGTACATGTGGGTTGGAGAATCTCAGGAATGCAGTCAACGTGTCATAACCCTCTCAACCACTCACAGGAAGGGTTTGATCTTCTCCCGGGGATTGATGCTTCTCAGCTGTTAATCACGCTGTTGCAACGTGGTTTCAATTAGAGATGGACAGATGGGTAACTGAATGAGTGATGTTATCTCTCCACTTGCCCCTCACTATGGTGTCACTGAGAGAGGAAACACTGTCTGTCTCCTGCAGGGTTAGGCTTAGCAGCAGGTCACCATGTTGTCTCTCCACTTGCCCCTCACTATGGTGTCACTGAGAGAGGAAACACTGTCTGTCTGTCTCCTGCAGGGTTAGGCTTAGCAGCAGGTCACCATGTTGATTTCTCTCTGTCACCAGGGAGGGACGGTCCAACGCCCACGTTAAAGGAGACTACCAGCGTGTGGGTGACGTCATGCTGAAGAACATTCAGGGGTTAAAGGTACAGTAGACGTGGATATCGTTCCCTTCAACATGTCCTCAGAGTAAGGACCTGTGGGTTATAGGTGGAGCCATCTGATGAATATCTAGGACTATCGCATGGGGTTGATCATGATAATCACATGGGGTTGGCATCTATACAGTAGCAGCTAACCCCTACATCTTCTACCTAACCTACCTCTCTCCTCTCTCTCTAACCCCTACATCTTCTACCTAACCTACCCCTCTCCTCTCTCTCTAACCCCTACATCTTCTACCTAACCTACCCCTCTCCTCTCTCCCTAACCCCTCTCCTCTCTCTCTAACCCCTACATCTTCTACCTAACCTACCCCTCTCCTCTCTCTCTAACCCTACATCTTCTACCTAACCTACCCCTCTCCTCTCTCTCTAACCCCTCTCCTCTCCTCTCTCCCTAACCCCTCTCCCTCTCTCTAACCCCCATCTTCTACCTAACCTACCCCTCTCCTCTCTCTAACCCCTACATCTTCTACCTAACCTTCTCTCTCTCTTCCCCTACATCTTCTGTCCTAACCTACCCCTCTCTCTCTCTCCTCTCCCCTAACATCTTCTACCCCTACATCTTCTACCTAACCTACCCCTCTCTCCCTAACCCCTCTCCCTCTCTCTAACCCCTACATCTTCTACCTAACCTACCCCTCTCCTTTCTCTCTAACCCCTCATCTTCTACCTAACCTACCCCTCTCTCTCTAACCCCTCATCTTCTACCTAACCTACCCCTCTCTCTCCTAACTCTCTCTCCTACATCTTCTCCCTACCCTCCCTCTCCCCTCTCCTCTCTCTAACCCCTACATCTTCTACCTAACCTACCCCTCTCCTCTCTCCCTAACCCCTACATCTTCTACCTAACCTACCCCTCTCCTCTCTCCCTAACCCCTCTCCCTCTCTCTAACCCCTACATCTTCTACCTAACCTACCCCTCTCCTTCTCTCTAACCCTACATCTTCTACCTAACCTACCCCTCTCCTCTCTCCTAACCCCTCTCCTTCTCTCCCTAACCCCTACATCTTCTACCTAACCTACCCCTCCCCTCTCTCCTAACCCTCTCATCTTCTACCTAAACCCCTCTCTCTCTAACCCCTACATCTTCTACCTAACCTACCCCTCTCCTCTCTCTCTAACCCCTACATCTTCTACCTAACCTACCCCTCTCTCTCTCTCTAACCCCTACATCTTCTACCTAACCTACCCCTCTCCTCTCTCCCTAACCCCTCTCCCTCTCTCTAACCCCTACATCTTCTACCTAACCTACCCCTCTCCTATCTCTCTAACCCCTACATCTTCTACCTCTACCCTCTCTCTCTCTCTAACCCTACATCTTCTACCTAACCCCTCTCTCCCCTCTAAACCCCTCTCTCTCTAACCCCTACATCTTCTACCTAACCTACCCCTCTCCTATCTCTCTAACCCCTACATCTTCTACCTAACCTACCCCTCTCCTCTCCCTAACCCCTCTCCTCTCTCCTAACCCCTACTCTTCCTCTCTCTCCTCTCCCTACATCTTCTACCTAACCTACCCTCTCCTCCTCCCTAACCCCTCTCCTCTCTCTAACCCCTACATCTTCTACCTAACCTACCCCTCTCCCTCTCCTCTCTCATCTTCTACCTAAACCCCTCTCCTCTCCCTAACATCTTCTACCTAACCTACCCCTCCTCTCCTACCCCTCTCCTCTCTCCCTAACCCTCTCTCTCTAACCCCTACATCTTCTACCTAACCTACCCCTCTCCTCTCTCCCTAACCCTACATCTTCTACCTAACCTACCCCCTCTCCTCTTCTAACCCCTAACCTAACCCTCTCCTCCTCTCTAACCCCTACATCTTCTACCTAACCTACCCCTCTCCTCTCTCCTAACCCTACATCTTCTACCTAACCTACCCCTCCTCTCCCTAACCCCTACTACCCCTCTCCTCTCTCCCTAACCCCTCTCTCTCCCTAACCCCCTCTCTCTCTCTAACCCCTACATCTTCTACCTAACCTACCCCTCTCCTCTCTCTCTAACCCTACATCTTCTACCTAACCTACCCCTCTCCTCTCTCTCTAACCCCTACATCTTCTACCTAACCTACCCTCTCCTCTCCCTAACCCCTCTCCTCTCTCTAACCCCTACATCTTCTACCTAACCTACCCCTCTCCTCTCTCCCTAACCCCCTCTCTCTCTAACCTAACCCCCAACATCTTCTACCTAACCTACCCTCTCCTCTCTCTCTAACCCTACATCTTCTACCTAACCTACCCCTCCTCTCTCCCTAACCCTAACCCCTAACCCCTCTCTCTCTCTCCCTAACCCCTCATCTTCTCCTAACCATCTTCTACCTAACCCCCCTCCTCTCCTAACCCCCTAACCCCCTACATCTTCTACCTAACCTACCCCTCTCCTCTCTCTCTAACCCCTCTCCTCTCTCCCTAACCCCCTCTCCTAACCCTCCCCTCTCCTCTCCCCCTACATCTTCTACCTAACCTACCCCCTCTCCCTAACCCCTCTCTCTCCCTAACCCCAACATCTTCTACCTAACCTACCCCTCTCCTCTCTCCCTAACCCCTACATCTTCTACCTAACCTACCCCTCTCCTCTCCTAACCCTCTCCTCTCTCTCTCTAACCCCAACATCTTCTACCTAACCTACCCCCTACCCCTCTCCTCTCTCCCTAACCCCTCTCCTCTCTCTCTAACCCCTACATCTTCTACCTAACCTACCCCTCTCCTCTCTCTCTAACCCCTACATCTTCTACCTAACCTACCCCCCCTCTCCTCTCTCTCTAACCCTACATCTTCTACCTAACCTACCCCTCTCCTCTCTCTCTAACCCCTCTCCTCTCTCCCTAACCCCTCTCCTCTCTCTCTAACCCCTACATCTTCTACCTAACCTACCCCTCTCCTCTCTCTCTAACCCCTACATCTTCTACCTAACCTACCCCTCTCCTCTCTCTCTAACCCTACATCTTCTACCTAACCTACCCCTCTCCTCTCTCCCTAACCCCTACATCTTCTACCTAACCTACCCCTCACCTCTCTCCCTAACCCCTCTCCTCTCTCTCTAACCCCTACATCTTCTACCTAACCTACCCCTCACCTCTCTCCCTAACCCCTCTCCTCTCTCTCTAACCCCTACATCTTCTACCTAACCTACCCCTCTCCTTTCTCTCTAACCCCTACATCTTCTACCTAACCTACCCCTCTCCTCTCTCCCTAACCCCTCTCCCCCTAACCCCTCTCCTCTCTCCCTAACCCCTCTCCTCTCTCTCTAACCCCTACATCTTCTACCTAACCTACCCCTCTCCTCTCTCCCTAACCCCTACATCTTCTACCTAACCTACCCCTCTCCTCTCTCTCTAACCCCTACATCTTCTCCCTAACCAACCCCTCTCCTCTCCCTAACCCCTCTCCTATCTCTCTAACCCCTACATCTTCTCCCTAACCTACCCCTCTCCTCTCTCCCTAACCCCTACATCTTCTACCTAACCTACCCCTCTCCTCTCTCCCTAATCCCTACATCTTCTACCTAACCTACCCCTCGCCTCTCTCCCTAACCCCTCTCCTCTCTCTCTAACCCCAACATCTTCTACCTAACCCCTCTCCTCTCTCTCTAACTCCTACATCTTCTACCTAACCCCTCTCCTCTCTCTCTAACCCCTACATCTTCTACCTAACCTACCCCGCTCCTCTCTCCCTAACCCCTACATCTTCTACCTAACCTACCCCTCTCCTCTCTCTCTAACCCCTCTCCTCTCTCCCTAATCCCTACATCTTCTACCTAACCTACCCCTCCTCTCCCTAACCCCTCTCCTCTCTCTCTAACCCCAACATCTTCTACCTAACCTACCTCTCTCCTCTCTCTCTAACTCCGACATCTTCTACCTAACCTACCCCTCTCCTCTCTCTAACCCCTCTCCTCTCTCTCTAACCCCTACATCTTCTACCTAACCTACCCCTCTCCTCTCTCCCTAACCCCTACATCTTCTACCTAACCTACCCCTCTCCTCTCTCTCTAACCCCTCTCCTCTCTCCCTAATCCCTACATCTTCTACCTAACCTACCCCTCGCCTCTCCCTAACCCCTCTCCTCTCTCTCTAATCCCAACATCTTCTACCTAACCTACCTCTCTCCTCTCTCTCTAACTCCGACATCTTCTACCTAACCTACCCCTCTCCTCTCTCTCTAACCCCTACATCTTCTACCTAACCTACCCCTCGCCTCTCTCCCTAACCCCTCTCCTCTCTCTCTAACCCCTACATCTTCTACCTAACCTACCCCTCTCCTATCTCTCTAACCCCTACATCTTCTCCCTAACCTACCCCTCTCCTCTCTCCCTAACCCCTACATCTTCTACCTAACCTACCCCTCTCCTCTCTCCCTAACCCCTCTCCTCTCTCTAACCCCTACATCTTCTACCTAACCTACCCCTCTCCTCTCCCTAACCCCTCTCCTCTCTCCCTAACCCATCTCCTCTCTCCCTAACCTTTCTCCCTAACCCCTCTCCTCTCCCTAACCCCCTCCTCTCCCCTAACCCCTCTCCTCTCCCCTAACCCCTCTCCTCGCTCCCTAACCCCTCTCCTCTCCCCTAACCCCTCTCCTCTCTCCCTAACCCCCCTCCTCGCTCCCTAACCCCTCTCCTCTCCCCTAACCCCTCTCCTCTCCCCTAACCCCTCTCCTCTCCCCTAACTCCTCTCCTCTCCTCTCCCCTAACCCCTCTCCTCTCCCCCTAACTCCTCTCCTCTCTCCCTAACCCCTACATCTTCTACCTAACCTACCCCTCTCCTCTCTCCCTAACCCCTCTCCTCTCTCTCTAACCCCTACATCTTCTACCTAACCTACCCCTCTCCTCTCCCCCTAAACCCTCTCCTCTCCGCCTAACCCCTCTCCTCTCTGCCTAACCCCTCTCCTCTCTGCCTAACCCCTCTCCTCTCTGCCTAACCCCTCTCCTCTCTCTCTAACCCCTCTCCTCTCCCCCTAACCCCTCTCCTCTCTGCCTAACCCCTACATCTTCTACCTAACCTACCCCTCTCCTCTCTCCCTAACCCCTCTCCTCTCTCTCTAACCCCTACATCTTCTACCTAACCTACCCCTCCTCTCCCTAACCCCTCTCCCTCTCCCTAACCCCTCTCCTCTCTCCCCTAACCCCTACATCTCTGCCTAACCCCTCTCCTCTCCCCTAACCCCTCTCCTCTCTCCCTAACCCCTCTCCTCTCTCTCTCTCCCTAACCCCTCTCCTCTCCCTAACCCCTCTCCTCTCCCCTAACCCCTCTCCCTCCCCTAACCCCTCTCCCCTAACCCCTCTCCCCCTAATAACCCCTCTCCTCTCTCTCTAACCCCTCTCCTCTCTCTCTAACCCCTCTCCTCTCCCCCTAACCCCTCTCCTCTCTGCCTAACCACTCTCCTCTCTCCCTAACCCCTCTCCTCTCTCCCTAACCCCTCTCCTCTCCCCCTAACCCCTCTCCTCTCCCGCTAACCCCTCTCCTCTCTCTCTAACCCCTCTCCTCTCTCCCTAACCCCTCTCCTCTCCCCCTAACCTCTCTCCCTAACCCCTCTCCTCTCCCCCTAACCCCTCTCCTCTCCCCCTAACCCCTCTCCTCTCTGCCCCAGCAGCAGTTGACGTCCCTCCTGCAGCGTCACGGTGAGGTGTTGGTTGAGTTAGAGCGTTCCTGTCGTGCCTCCCCGCGGCTGCAGGAGTTGTGTGGAGAGTTTGAGCAGCAGAAGGTGTGTTACCTGTCCCTGAACATGTTCCTGCTACGCCCCCTGCATCGTCTGCTGCACTACAAACTGATTCTGGAGAGACTCTGCAAACACTACCCCCCCACACACCAAGACTTCAGAGACAGCAGAGGTAGAACCCTGCTCCTCTACTTAATATCTCAGAGAGAACCCTGCTCCTCTAGTTGTCTAGTTAATATCTCAGAGAGAGAACCCTGCTCCTCTAGTTGTCTAGTTAATATCTCAGAGAGAACCCTGCTCCTCTAGTTGTCTAGTTAATATCTCAGAGAGAACCCTGCTCCTCTAGTTGTCTAGTTAATATCTCAGAGAGAGAACCCTGCTCCTCTAGTTGTCTAGTTAATATCTCAGAGAGAACCCTGCTCCCCTAGTTGTCTAGTTAATATCTCAGAGAGAACCCTGCTCCTCTAGTTGTCTAGTTAATATCTCAGAGAGAACCCTGCTCCTCTAGTTGTCTAGTTAATATCTCAGAGAGAACCCTGCTCCTCTAGTTGTCTAGTTAATATCTCAGAGAGAACCCTGCTCCTCTAGTTGTCTAGTTAATATCTCAGAGAGAGAACCCTGCTCCTCTAGTTGTCTAGTTAATATCTCAGAGAGAACCCTGCTCCCCTAGTTGTCTAGTTAATATCTCAGAGAGAACCCTGCTCCTCTAGTTGTCTAGTTAATATCTCAGAGAGAACCCTGCTCCCTAGTTGTCTAGTTAATATCTCAGAGAGAACCCTGCTCCTCTAGTTGTCTAGTTAATATCTCAGAGAGAACCCTGCTCCTCTAGTTGTCTAGTTAATATCTCAGTTGAGAATATCTGAACCCCTCTAGTTGTCTAGTTAATATCTCAGAGAGAACCCTGCTCCTCTAGTTGTCTAGTTAATATCTCAGAGAGAACCCTGCTCCTCTAGTTGTCTAGTTAATATCTCAGAGAGAACCCTGCTCCTCTAGTTGTCTAGTTAATATCTCAGAGAGAACCCTGCTCCTCTAGTTGTCTAGTTAATATCTCAAGAGAGAACCCTGCTCCTCTAGTTGTCTAGTTAATATCTCAAGAGAGAACCCTGCTCCTCTAGTTGTCTAGTTAATATCTCAAGAGAGAACCCTGCTCCTCTAGTTGTCTAGTTAATATCTCAAGAGAGAACCCTGCTCCTCTAGTTGTCTAGTTAATATCTCAAGAGAGAACCCTGCTCCTCTAGTTGTCTAGTTAATATCTCAGAGAGAACCCTGCTCCTCTAGTTGTCTAGTTAATATCTCAGAGAGAACCCTGCTCCTCTAGTTGTCTAGTTAATATCTCAAGAGAGAACCCTGCTCCTCTAGTTGTCTAGTTAATATCTCAAGAGAGAACCCTGCTCCTCTAGTTGTCTAGTTAATATCTCAGAGAGAACCCTGCTCCTCTAGTTGTCTAGTTAATATCTCAGAGAGAACCCTGCTCCTCTAGTTGTCTAGTTAATATCTCAGAGAGAGAACCCTGCTCCTCTAGTTGTCTAGTTAATATCTCAGAGAGAACCCTGCTCCTCTAGTTGTCTAGTTAATATCTCAGAGAGAACCCTGCTCCTCTAGTTGTCTAGTTAATATCTCAAGAGAGAACCCTGCTCCCCTAGTTGTCTAGTTAATATCTCAGAGAGAACCATGCTCCTCTAGTTGTCTAGTTAATATCTCAGAGAGAACCCTGCTCCTCTAGTTGTCTAGTTAATATCTCAGAGAGAACCCTGCTCCTCTAGTTGTCTAGTTAATATCTCAAGAGAGAACCCTGCTCCCCTAGTTGTCTAGTTAATATCTCAGAGAGAACCCTGCTCCTCTAGTTGTCTAGTTAATATCTCAGAGAGAACCCTGCTCCTCTAGTTGTCTAGTTAATATCTCAGAGAGAACCCTGCTCCTCTAGTTGTCTAGTTAATATCTCAGAGAGAACCCTGCTCCCTAGTTGTCTAGTTAATATCTCAGAGAGAACCCTGCTCCTCTAGTTGTCTAGTTAATATCTCAGAGAGAACCCTGCTCCTCTAGTTGTCTAGTTAATATCTCTCAGAGAGAACCCTGCTCCTCTAGTTGTCTAGTTAATATCTCAGAGAGAACCCTGCTCCTCTAGTTGTCTAGTTAATATCTCAGAGAGAACCCTGCTCCTCTAGTTGTCTAGTTAATATCTCAGAGAGAACCCTGCTCCTCTAGTTGTCTAGTTAATATCTCAGAGAGAACCCTGCTCCCTAGTTGTCTAGTTAATATCTCAGAGAGAACCCTGCTCCTCTAGCTGATATATCAGAGATGGTTAATATAGATAGAGAGAGAACCTGCTCCTCTAGTTGAGATGGTTAATATCTCAGAGAGAACCCTCCTCCTCTAGCTGATATATCAGAGATGGTGTATGTTAGAGAGAGAACCCTGCTCCTCTAGTTGTCTAGTTAATATGTTCAGAGAGAACCCTGCTCCTCTAGTTGTCTAGTTAATATCTAGAGAGAGAACACTCCTCCTCTAGCTGTTATCTAGTTAATATCTCAGAGAGAACACTCCTCCTCTAGCTGATGTATCAGAGATGGTGTGTGTTAGATAGAGAGAGAACACTCCTCCTCTAGCTGATATCAGAGATGGTGTGTGTTAGAGAGGGAACACTCCTCCTCTAGCTGATATATCAGAGATGGTGTGTGTTAGAGAGAGAACACTCCTCCTCTAGCTGATATATCAGAGATGGTGTGTGTTAGATAGAGAGAGAACACTCCTCCTCTAGCTGATGTATCAGAGATGGTGTGTGTTAGATAAAGAGAGAACACTCCTCCTCTAGCTGATGTATCAGAGATGGTGTGTGTTAGAGAGAGAACACTCCTCCTCTAGCTGATATATCAGAGATGGTGTGTGTTAGAGAGGGAACACTCCTCCTCTAGCTGATATATCAGAGATGGTGTGTGTTAGAGAGAGAACACTCCTCCTCTAGCTGATATATCAGAGATGGTGTGTGTTAGAGAGGAACACTCCTCCTCCAGCTGATATATCAGAGATGGTGTGTGTTAGAGGAACACTCCTCCTCTCGCTGATATATCAGAGATGGTGTGTGTTAGAGAGGGAACACTCCTCCTCCAGCTGATATATCAGAGATGGTGTGTGTTAGAGAGAGAACACTCCTCCTCCAGCTGATATATCAGAGATGGTGTGTGTTAGAGAGAGAACACTCCTCCTCCAGCTGATATATCAGAGATGGTGTGTGTTAGAGAGGGAACACTCCTCCTCTCGCTGATATATCAGAGATGGTGTGTGTACTAACACTCCTCCTCCAGCTGCCCTAGCTGATATATCAGAGATGGTGTGTGTACTAACACTCCTCCTCCAGCTGCCCTAGCTGATATATCAGAGATGGTGTGTGTTAGAGAGGGAACACTCCTCCTCTAGCTGATATATCAGAGATGGTGTGTGTACTAACACTCCTCCTCCAGCTGCCTAGCTGATATATCAGAGATGGTGTGTGAACACTCCTCCTCTGCCCTAGCTGATGTATCAGAGATGGTGTGTGTTAGGGAACCATGATGAAGATGGACACTCCAGAAGCTCTAGAACTGATATATCAGGCATCCAGGACCTGGTACCTGGCAGGGTAAGAGAACAGTTTTCCTGGCCTTTGACAAGTAATTGTACTGATTTATTCCAGAGAAGTGTGTACTACACTCCTCCTCCAGCTGCCTTTAGCTGATATATCAGGCATGTTGTTGTTTCTGTACTCAGACACTCTCTCAGGGAAAGGACTCCAGCTGCCCTGGTTAGCTGATCCTACTTCCAGAGATGACTGTGTGTCCTACTCACCCTAGGGTTCCTCCCTCTCCTCTAGCTGATGTCTCATTAGATCTCTCTGTCTCCTCCTCCTCCAGTTCAGTGATGTCTCATTATATCTCTGTGTCCTCCTCCTCTAGCTGATATCCTCCTCCAGAGTGATGTCTCATTATATCTCTGTGTTACTAACACTCCTCCTCCAGCTTCAGTGATGCTGATATATCTCTGTGAGTTCAGTGATGTCTCATTACTATCACTGTGTTCCTCCTCTCAGCTCCTCCTAGCTGATGTCTCATTATATCTCTGTGTTCCTCCCTCTCTCTCTCCTCCTCCAGTTCAGTGATGTATCAGATCTCTGTGGTCTGCAGCTCCTCCAGAACCATGATGAAGATCTGTGTTCATCCAGAAGCTCCTCTAGAACTGATGTCTCATTATATCTCTGTGTTCCTCCCTCTCTCCTCCTCCTCCAGACAGGCATGTCCAGGACCTGGCTATACCTGGCAGTGATGTCTCATTATATCTCAGTTTCCCTGGCTTTGCTTTGACCAGTTCAGTGTACTGATTTATTCTGTGTTGTAGTACATCAGTCCTCAGTTCTTTAGTGATGTCTCATTATCAGATCTCTGTGTTCCTGTCTCTCTCCTCCTCTGTCACCAGGATGTCTCATTATATCTCTGGGCTCCCTCTCTCCTCCTCCTCCTCAGTGATGTCTCATTATATCTCTGTGTTCTCTCTCTCTCTCTCTCCTCCCAGTTCAGTGATGTCTCATTATATCTCTGTGTTCCTCTCCCTCTCTCCTCCTCCTCCAGTTCAGTGATGTCTCATTATATCTCTCTGTTCCTCCTCTCTCCTCCTCCTCCAGTTCAGTGATGTCTCATTATATCTCTGTGTTCCTCCCTCTCTCCTCCTCCTCCAGTTCAGTGATGTCTCATTATATCTCTGTGTTCCTCTCTCTCTCTCTCCTCCTCCAGTTCAGTGATGTCTCATTATATCTCTGTGTTCCTCCTCTCTCTCCTCCTCCAGTTCAGTGATGTCTCATTATATCTCTGTGTTCCTCCTCTCTCTCTCCTCCTCCAGTTCAGTGATGTCTCATTATATCTCTGTGTTCCTCCTCTCTCTCCTCCTCCTCCAGTTCAGTGATGTCTCATTATATCTCTGTGTTCCTCCTCTCTCTCCTCCTCCTCCTCCTGTGTTCCTCCCTCTCTCTCCTCCTCCAGTTCAGTGATGTCTCATTATATCTCTGTGTTCCTCCCTCTCTCTCCTCCTCCAGTTCAGTGATGTCTCATTATATCTCTGTGTTCCTCCCTCTCTCTCCTCCTCCAGTTCAGTGATGTCTCATTATATCTCTGTGTTCCTCCCTCTCTCTCCTCCTCCAGTTCAGTGATGTCTCATTATATCTCTGTGTTCCTCCTCTCTCTCTCTCCTCCTCCAGTTCAGTGATGTCTCATTATATCTCTGTGTTCCTCCTCTCTCTCTCCTCCTCCAGTTCAGTGATGTCTCATTATATCTCTGTGTTCCTCCTCTCTCTCTCCTCCTCCAGTTCAGTGATGTCTCATTATATCTCTGTGTTCCTCCCTCTCTCTCTCCTCCTCCAGTTCAGTGATGTCTCATTATATCTCTGTGTTCCTCCCTCTCTCTCTCCTCCTCCTCCAGTTCAGTGATGTCTCATTATATCTCTGTGTTCTCCTCCCTCTCTCTCTGTGTTCCTCCTCCTCTCCTCCTCCAGTTCAGTGATGTCTCATTATATCTCTGTGTTCCTCCCTCTCTCTCCTCCTCCAGTTCAGTGATGTCTCATTATATCTCTGTGTTCCTCCCTCTCTCTCCTCCTCCAGTTCAGTGATGTCTCATTATATCTCTGTGTTCCTCCCTCTCTCCTCCTCCTCCAGTTCAGTGATGTCTCATTATATCTCTGTGTTCCTCCCTCTCTCTCCTCCTCCAGTTCAGTGATGTCTCATTATATCTCTGTGTTCCTCCCTCTCTCTCTCCTCCTCCAGTTCAGTGATGTCTCATTATATCTCTGTGTTCCTCCCTCTCTCTCTCCTCCTCCTCCTCCAGTTCAGTGATGTCTCATTATATCTCTGTGTTCCTCCTCTCTCTCTCCTCCTCCAGTTCAGTGATGTCTCATTATATCTCTGTGTTCCTCCTCTCTCTCTCCTCCTCCAGTTCAGTGATGTCTCATTATATCTCTGTGTTCCTCCCTCTCTCTCTCCTCCTCCAGTTCAGTGATGTCTCATTATATCTCTGTGTTCCTCCCTCTCTCTCCTCCTCCAGTTCAGTGATGTCTCATTATATCTCTGTGTTCCTCCCTCTCTCTCTCTCCTCCTCCAGTTCAGTGATGTCTCATTATATCTCTGTGTTCCTCCCTCTCTCTCTCCTCCTCCAGTTCAGTGATGTCTCATTATATCTCTGTGTTCCTCCCTCTCTCTCCTCCTCCAGTTCAGTGATGTCTCATTATATCTCTGTGTTCCTCCCTCTCTCTCTCCTCCTCCAGTTCAGTGATGTCTCATTATATCTCTGTGTTCCTCCCTCTCTCTCCTCCTCCTCCAGTTCAGTGATGTCTCATTATATCTCTGTGTTCCTCCCTCTCTCTCTCCTCCTCCAGTTCAGTGATGTCTCATTATATCTCTGTGTTCCTCCCTCTCTCTCCTCCTCCAGTTCAGTGATGTCTCATTATATCTCTGTGTTCCTCCCCTCTCTCTCCTCCTCCAGTTCAGTGATGTCTCATTATATCTCTGTGTTCCTCCCTCTCTCCTCCTCCTCCAGTTCAGTGATGTCTCATTATATCTCTGTGTTCCTCCCTCTCTCCTCCTCCTCCAGTTCAGTGATGTCTCATTATATCTCTGTGTTCCTCCCTCTCTCTCCTCCTCCTCCAGTTCAGTGATGTCTCATTATATCTCTGTGTTCCTCCCTCTCTCTCCTCCTCCAGTTCAGTGATGTCTCATTATATCTCTGTGTTCCTCCCTCTCTCCTCCTCCTCCAGTTCAGTGATGTCTCATTATATCTCTGTGTTCCTCCCTCTCTCTCTCCTCCTCCTCCAGTTCAGTGATGTCTCATTATATCTCTGTGTTCCTCTCTCTCTCCTCCTCCTCCTCCAGTTCAGTGATGTCTCATTATATCTCTGTGTTCCTCCCTCTCTCTCTCCTCCTCCTCCAGTTCAGTGATGTCTCATTATATCTCTGTGTTCCTCTCTCTCTCTCTCCTCCTCCAGTTCAGTGATGTCTCATTATATCTCTGTGTTCCTCCCTCTCTCTCTCCTCCTCCAGTTCAGTGATGTCTCATTATATCTCTGTGTTCCTCTCTCTCTCCTCCTCCAGTTCAGTGATGTCTCATTATATCTCTGTGTTCCTCCCTCTCTCTCTCCTCCTCCAGTTCAGTGATGTCTCATTATATCTCTGTGTTCCTCCCTCTCTCTCTCCTCCTCCAGTTCAGTGATGTCTCATTATATCTCTGTGTTCCTCCCTCTCTCTCCTCCTCCAGTTCAGTGATGTCTCATTATATCTCTGTGTTCCTCCCTCTCTCTCTCCTCCTCCAGTTCAGTGATGTCTCATTATATCTCTGTGTTCCCCTCTCTCTCCTCCTCCAGTTCAGTGATGTCTCATTATATCTCTGTGTTCCTCTCCTCTCTCCTCCTCCTCCAGTTCAGTGATGTCTCATTATATCTCTGTGTTCCTCCTCTCTCTCTCCTCCTCCAGTTCAGTGATGTCTCATTATATCTCTGTGTTCCTCCTCTCTCTCCTCCTCCTCCAGTTCAGTGATGTCTCATTATATCTCTGTGTTCCTCCTCTCTCTCCTCCTCCAGTTCAGTGATGTCTCATTATATCTCTGTGTTCCTCCTCTCTCTCCTCCTCCTCCAGTTCAGTGATGTCTCATTATATCTCTGTGTTCCTCCTCTCTCTCCTCCTCCTCCAGTTCAGTGATGTCTCATTATATCTCTGTGTTCCTCCCTCTCTCTCCTCCTCCAGTTCAGTGATGTCTCATTATATCTCTGTGTTCCTCCCCTCTCTCTCCTCCTCCAGTTCAGTGATGTCTCATTATATCTCTGTGTTCCTCCCTCTCTCCTCCTCCTCCAGTTCAGTGATGTCTCATTATATCTCTGTGTTCCTCCCTCTCTCCTCCTCCTCCAGTTCAGTGATGTCTCATTATATCTCTGTGTTTCCCTCCTCTCTCTCTCCTCCTCCAGTTCAGTGATGTCTCATTATATCTCTGTGTTCCTCCTCCCCTCATTATATCTCTGTGTTCTCCTCCTCCTCCTCCAGTTCAGTGATGTCTCATTATATCTCTCTGTTCCTCCCTCTCTCTCTCCTCCTCCAGTTCAGTGATGTCTCATTATATCTCTGTGTTCCTCCCTCTCTCTCTCCTCCTCCTCCTCCAGTTCAGTGATGTCTCATTATATCTCTGTGTTCCTCCCTCTCTCTCTCTCCTCCTCCAGTTCAGTGATGTCTCATTATATCTCTGTGTTCCTCCCTCTCTCTCCTCCTCCTCCTCCAGTTCAGTGATGTCTCATTATATCTCTGTGTTCCTCCCTCTCTCCTCCTCCTCCAGTTCAGTGATGTCTCATTATATCTCTGTGTTCCTCCCTCTCTCTCCTCCTCCAGTTCAGTGATGTCTCATTATATCTCTGTGTTCCTCCCTCTCTCTCCTCCTCCAGTTCAGTGATGTCTCATTATATCTCTGTGTTCCTCCCTCTCTCCTCCTCCTCCAGTTCAGTGATGTCTCATTATATCTCTGTGTTCCTCCCTCTCTCTCTCCTCCTCCAGTTCAGTGATGTCTCATTATATCTCTGTGTTCCTCCCTCTCTCTCCTCCTCCTCCAGTTCAGTGATGTCTCATTATATCTCTGTGTTCCTCCCCTCTCTCTCTCCTCCTCCAGTTCAGTGATGTCTCATTATATCTCTGTGTTCCTCCCTCTCTCTCCTCCTCCAGTTCAGTGATGTCTCATTATATCTCTGTGTTCCTCCTCTCTCTCCTCCTCCTCCAGTTCAGTGATGTCTCATTATATCTCTGTGTTCCTCCTCTCTCTCTCCTCCTCCAGTTCAGTGATGTCTCATTATATCTCTGTGTTCCTCCTCTCTCTCTCCTCCTCCAGTTCAGTGATGTCTCATTATATCTCTGTGTTCCTCTCTCTCTCTCCTCCTCCAGTTCAGTGATGTCTCATTATATCTCTGTGTTCCTCCCTCTCTCCTCCTCCTCCAGTTCAGTGATGTCTCATTATATCTCTGTGTTCCTCCTCTCTCTCCTCCTCCTCCAGTTCAGTGATGTCTCATTATATCTCTGTGTTCCTCCCTCTCTCTCCTCCTCCAGTTCAGTGATGTCTCATTATATCTCTGTGTTCCTCCCCTCTCTCTCTCCTCCTCCAGTTCAGTGATGTCTCATTATATCTCTGTGTTCCTCCCTCTCTCCTCCTCCTCCAGTTCAGTGATGTCTCATTATATCTCTGTGTTCCTCCCTCTCTCTCTCCTCCTCCAGTTCAGTGATGTCTCATTATATCTCTGTGTTCCTCCTCTCTCTCTCCTCCTCCAGTTCAGTGATGTCTCATTATATCTCTGTGTTCCCAGTGATGTCTCATTATATCTCTGTGTTCTCCCTCTCTCTCTCCTCCTCCAGTTCAGTGATGTCTCATTATATCTCTGTGTTCCTCTCTCTCTCCTCCTCCAGTTCAGTGATGTCTCATTATATCTCTGTGTTCCTCTCTCTCTCTCCTCCTCCAGTTCAGTGATGTCTCATTATATCTCTGTGTTCCTCCTCTCTCTCTCCTCCTCCAGTTCAGTGATGTCTCATTATATCTCTGTGTTCCTCCCTCTCTCTCCTCCTCCAGTTCAGTGATGTCTCATTATATCTCTGTGTTCCTCCCTCTCTCTCCTCCTCCAGTTCAGTGATGTCTCATTATATCTCTGTGTTCCTCCCTCTCTCTCCTCCTCCTCCAGTTCAGTGATGTCTCATTATATCTCTGTGTTCCTCCCTCTCTCTCTCCTCCTCCAGTTCAGTGATGTCTCATTATATCTCTGTGTTCCTCCCTCTCTCTCTCCTCCTCCAGTTCAGTGATGTCTCATTATATCTCTGTGTTCCTCTCTCTCTCTCCTCCTCCAGTTCAGTGATGTCTCATTATATCTCTGTGTTCCTCCCTCTCTCTCTCCTCCTCCAGTTCAGTGATGTCTCATTATATCTCTGTGTTCCTCCCTCTCTCTCCTCCTCCAGTTCAGTGATGTCTCATTATATCTCTGTGTACCTCCCTCTCTCCTCCTCCTCCAGTTCAGTGATGTCTCATTATATCTCTGTGTTCCTCTCTCTCTCCTCCTCCAGTTCAGTGATGTCTCATTATATCTCTGTGTTCCTCTCTCTCCTCCTCCTCCAGTTCAGTGATGTCTCATTATATCTCTGTGTTCCTCTCTCTCTCCTCCTCCAGTTCAGTGATGTCTCATTATATCTCTGTGTTCCTCCCTCTCTCCTCCTCCTCCAGTTCAGTGATATCTCATTATATCTCTGTGTTCCTCCCTCTCTCTCCTCCTCCAGTTCAGTGATGTCTCATTATATCTCTGTGTTCCTCTCTCTCTCTCTCCTCCTCCAGTTCAGTGATGTCTCATTATATCTCTGTGTTCCTCCCTCTCTCTCTCCTCCTCCAGTTCAGTGATGTCTCATTATATCTCTGTGTTCCTCCCTCTCTCTCTCCTCCTCCAGTTCAGTGATGTCTCATTATATCTCTGTGTTCCTCCTCTCTCTCTCCTCCTCCAGTTCAGTGATGTCTCATTATATCTCTGTGTTCCTCCCTCTCTCTCTCCTCCTCCAGTTCAGTGATGTCTCATTATATCTCTGTGTTCCTCCCCCCTCTCTCCTCCTCCAGTTCAGTGATGTCTCATTATATCTCTGTGTTCCTCCCTCTCTCCTCCTCCTCCCAGATTCAGTGATGTCTCTCTCTCCTCCTCTCTCTCCTCCTCCAGTTCAGTGATGTCTCATTATATCTCTGTGTTCCTCCTCTCTCTCTCCTCCTCCAGTTCAGTGATGTCTCATTATATCTCTGTGTTCCTCCCCTCTCTCCTCCTCCTCCAGTTCAGTGATGTCTCATTATATCTCTGTGTTCCTCCTCTCTCTCCTCCTCCAGTTCAGTGATGTCTCATTATATCTCTGTGTTCCTCCCTCTCTCTCCTCCTCCAGTTCAGTGATGTCTCATTATATCTCTGTGTTCCTCCTCTCTCTCCTCCTCCAGTTCAGTGATGTCTCATTATATCTCTGTGTTCCTCCCCTCTCTCTCTCTCCTCCAGTTCAGTGATGTCTCATTATATCTCTGTGTTCCTCCCTCTCTCTCCTCCTCCAGTTCAGTGATGTCTCATTATATCTCTGTGTTCCTCCCTCTCTCTCTCCTCCTCCAGTTCAGTGATGTCTCATTATATCTCTGTGTTCCTCCCTCTCTCTCTCCTCCTCCAGTTCAGTGATGTCTCATTATATCTCTGTGTTCCTCCCTCTCTCTCTCTCCTCCTCCAGTTCAGTGATGTCTCATTATATCTCTGTGTTCCTCCCTCTCTCTCTCCTCCTCCAGTTCAGTGATGTCTCATTATATCTCTGTGTTCCTCCCTCTCTCTCTCCTCCTCCAGTTCAGTGATGTCTCATTATATCTCTGTGTTCCTCCCTCTCTCTCCTCCTCCAGTTCAGTGATGTCTCATTATATCTCTGTGTTCCTCCCTCTCTCTCCTCCAGTTCAGTGATGTCTCATTATATCTCTGTGTTCCTCCCTCTCTCTCTCCTCCAGTTCAGTGATGTCTCATTATATCTCTGTGTTCCTCCCCTCTCTCCTCCTCCAGTTCAGTGATGTCTCATTATATCTCTGTGTTCCTCCCTCTCTCCTCCTCCAGTTCAGTGATGTCTCATTATATCTCTGTGTTCCTCCCTCTCTCTCCTCCTCCAGTTCAGTGATGTCTCATTATATCTCTGTGTTCCTCCTCTCTCTCCTCCTCCAGTTCAGTGATGTCTCATTATATCTCTGTGTTCCTCCTCTCTCTCTCCTCCTCCAGTTCAGTGATGTCTCATTATATCTCTGTGTTCCTCTCTCTCTCTCCTCCTCCAGTTCAGTGATGTCTCATTATATCTCTGTGTTCCTCCCTCTCTCTCTCCTCCTCCAGTTCAGTGATGTCTCATTATATCTCTGTGTTCCTCCCTCTCTCTCCTCCTCCAGTTCAGTGATGTCTCATTATATCTCTGTGTTCCTCCCCTCTCTCTCCTCCTCCAGTTCAGTGATGTCTCATTATATCTCTGTGTTCCTCCTCTCTCTCCTCCTCCAGTTCAGTGATGTCTCATTATATCTCTGTGTTCCTCCCTCTCTCTCCTCCTCCAGTTCAGTGATGTCTCATTATATCTCTGTGTTCCTCCCTCTCTCTCCTCCTCCAGTTCAGTGATGTCTCATTATATCTCTGTGTTCCTCCCTCTCTCTCTCCTCCTCCAGTTCAGTGATGTCTCATTATATCTCTGTGTTCCTCCCTCTCTCCTCCTCCTCCAGTTCAGTGATGTCTCATTATATCTCTGTGTTCCTCTCTCTCTCCTCCTCCAGTTCAGTGATGTCTCATTATGTCTCTGTGTTCCTCCCCTCTCTCTCTCCTCCTCCAGTTCAGTGATGTCTCATTATATCTCTGTGTTCTCCCTCTCTCTCTCTCCTCCTCCAGTTCAGTGATGTCTCATTATATCTCTGTGTTCCTCCTCTCTCTCCTCCTCCAGTTCAGTGATGTCTCATTATATCTCTGTGTTCCTCCCTCTCTCTCTCCTCCTCCAGTTCAGTGATGTCTCATTATATCTCTGTGTTCCTCCCTCTCTCTCTCCCCCTCCAGTTCAGTGATGTCTCATTATATCTCTGTGTTCCTCTCTCTCTCTCCTCCTCCAGTTCAGTGATGTCTCATTATATCTCTGTGTTCCTCTCTCTCTCCTCCTCCAGTTCAGTGATGTCTCATTATATCTCTGTGTTCCTCCCTCTCTCCTCCTCCAGTTCAGTGATGTCTCATTATATCTCTGTGTTCCTCCTCTCTCTCTCCTCCTCCAGTTCAGTGATGTCTCATTATATCTCTGTGTTCCTCCCCTCTCTCCTCCTCCAGTTCAGTGATGTCTCATTATATCTCTGTGTTCCTCCCTCTCTCTCTCCTCCTCCAGTTCAGTGATGTCTCATTATATCTCTGTGTTCCTCCCTCTCTCTCCTCCTCCAGTTCAGTGATGTCTCATTATATCTCTGTGTTCCTCTCTCTCCTCCTCCTCCAGTTCAGTGATGTCTCATTATATCTCTGTGTTCCTCCTCTCTCTCTCTCCTCCTCCAGTTCAGTGATGTCTCATTATATCTCTGTGTTCCTCCCTCTCTCTCTCCTCCTCCAGTTCAGTGATGTCTCATTATATCTCTGTGTTCCTCCTCTCTCTCCTCCTCCAGTTCAGTGATGTCTCATTATATCTCTGTGTTCCTCCCTCTCTCTCTCCTCCTCCAGTTCAGTGATGTCTCATTATATCTCTGTGTTCCTCCTCTCTCCTCCTCCTCCAGTTCAGTGATGTCTCATTATGTCTCTGTGTTCCTCCCCCTCTCTCTCTCCTCCTCCAGTTCAGTGATGTCTCATTATATCTCTGTGTTCCTCTCCTCCTCCAGTTCAGTGATTCCCTGGTGTACACCAGCAGAGGTATGACAGCAGACAACCAGTTCAAGTTCACGGCCAGCTGCCTCTCTACGGCATGACAGTAAGAGTCTCCAGAACCTGAACCATTACATTATGGGCCAGTTTCCTGGACACACATTAAGCCTCGTCCAAAAACGCCAGATATATAGAGAACATTTATTCCAGGATTAGACTTAATGTGTGTCCGGGAAGCTGGCCCCATGCTGTTAGCTTCAGATAACATGACACAGCTGTAAATTAGTAGAGGTCACTCTCCTCTGATCCAACCTGTGTCTGTGTCCTCAGGTCAGGAGAGTGAGGATGAGTGGGGAGTTCCTCATTCCTTCACTCTGTTTGGTCAGCGCCAGTCTGTCGTCGTGGCAGCAAGGTACAAGTGTTCTAGATGTGTTCTGGGTGTTATTCCATTTTCTTGATGTTTTAGGGTGTTTTACACTGTTCCAGGGTGGTTTAGAGTGTTCCAGGGTGGTTTAGAGTGTTCCAGGGTGGTTTAGAGTGTTCCAGGGTGGTTTGGAGTGTTCCAGGGTGGTTTGGAGTGTTCCAGGGTGGTTTGGAGTGTTCCAGGGTGGTTTAGAGTGTTCCAGGGTGGTTTAGAGTGTTCCAGGGTGGTTTAGAGTGTTCCAGGGTGGTTTGGAGTGTTCCAGGGTGGTTTGGAGTGTTCCAGGGTGGTTTAGAGTGTTCCAGGGTGGTTTAGAGTGTTCCAGGGTGGTTTGGAGTGTTCCAGAGTGTTCCAGGGTGGTTTAGAGTGTTCCAGGGTGGTTTAGAGTGTTCCAGGGTGGTTTGGAGTGTTCCAGGGTGTTCCAGGGTGGTTTAGAGTGTTCCAGGGTGGTTTAGAGTGTTCCAGGGTGGTTTAGAGTGATCCAGGGTGGTTTGGAGTGTTCCAGGGTGTTCTAGGGTGGTTTAGAGTGTTTTAGGGTGTTCTAGAGCAGGGGTGTTAAACTAACCCATGTCTGTACTCTGTACATCTAACCCATGTCTGTACTCTGTACCTAGCTGTGTATCTAACCCATGTCTGTACTCTGTACCTAGCTGTGTATCTAACCCATGTCTGTACTCTGTACCTAGCTGTGCATCTAACCCATGTCTGTACTCTGTACCTAGCTGTGCATCTAACCCATGTCTGTACTCTGTACCTAGCTGTGTATCTAACCCATGTCTGTACTCTGTACCTAACTGTGTATCTAACCCATGTCTGTACTCTGTACCTAGCTGTGTATCTAACCCATGTCTGTACTCTGTACCTAGCTGTGTATCTAACCCATGTCTGTGTACTCTGTACCTAGCTGTGTATCTAACCCATGTCTGTACTCTGTACCTAGCTGTGTATCTAACCCATGTCTGTACTCTGTACCTAGCTGTGTATCTAACCCATGTCTGTATGTACCTAGCTGTGTATCTAACCCATGTCTGTACCTACCTAGCTGTGTATCTAACCCATGTCTGTACTCTGTACCTAGCTGTGTATCTAACCCATGTCTGTACTCTGTACCTAGCTGTGTATCTAACCCATGTCTGTACTCTGTACCTAGCTGTATCTAACCCATGTCTGTACTCTGTACCTAGCTGTGTATC
>NW_026279774.1:0-3555 GCF_023373465.1 Oncorhynchus keta
CCTACCTGGTTGAATAAAGGTGTTCCTTAACTACCCTACTTGGTTAAATAAAGGTGTTCTCAACTAGCCTACCTGGTTAAATAGGTGTCTTCAACTAGCCTACCTGGTTAAATAAAGGTGTTCTCAACTAGCCTACCTGGTTAAATAAAGGTGTTCTCAACTAGCCTACCTGGTTAAACAAAGGTGTTCTCAACTATCTACCTGGTTAAATAAAGGTGTTCTGAACTAGCCTACCTGGTTAAATAAAGGTGTTCTCAACTAGCCTACCTGGTTAAATAAAGGTGTTCTCAACTAGCCTACCTGGTTAAATAAAGGTGTTCTCAACTAGCCTACCTGGTTAAATAAAGGTGTTATCAACTAGCCTACCTGGTTAAATAAAGGTGTTCTCAACTACCCTACCTGGTTAAATAAAGGTGTTCTCAACTAGCCTACCTGGTTAAATAAAGGTGTTCTCAACTAGCCTACCTGGTTAAATAAAGGTGTTCTCAACTAGCCTACCTGGTTAAATAAAGGTGTTCTCAACTAGCCTACCTGGTTAAATAAAGGTGTTATCAACTAGCCTACCTGGTTAAATAAAGGTGTTCTCAACTAGCCTACCTGGTTAAATAAAGGTGTTCTCAACTAGCCTACCTGGTTAAATAAAGGTGTTCTCAACTAGCCTACCTGGTTAAATAAAGGTGTTCTCAACTAGCCTACCTGGTTAAATAAAGGTGTTATCAACTAGCCTACCTGGTTAAATAAAGGTGTTCTCAACTAGCCTACCTGGTTAAATAAAGGTGTTCTCAACTAGCCTACCTGGTTAAATAAAGGTGTTCTCAACTAGCCTACCTGGTTAAATAAAGGTGTTCTCAACTAGCCTACCTGGTTAAATAAAGGTGTTCTCAACTAGCCTACCTGGTTAAATAAAGGTGTTCTCAACTAGCCTACCTGGTTAAATAAAGGTGTTCTGAACTGGCCTACCTGGTTAAATAAAGGTGTTCTCAACTAGCCTACCTGGTTAAATAAAGGTGTTCTCAACTAGCCTACCTGGTTAAATAAAGGTGTTCTCAACTAGCCTACCTGGTTAAATAAAGGTGTTCTCAACTAGCCTACCTGGTTAAATAAAGGTGTTCTCAACTAGCCTACCTGGTTAAATAAAGGTGTTCTCAACTAGCCTACCTGGTTAAATAACGGTGTTCTCAACTAGCCTACCTGGTTAAATAAAGGTGTTCTCAACTAGCCTACCTGGTTAAATAAAGGTGTTCTCAACTGGCCTACCTGGTTAAATAACGGTGTTCTCAACTGGCCTACCTGGTTAAATAAAGGTGTTCTCAACTAGCCTACCTGGTTAAATAAAGGTGTTCTCAACTAGCCTACCTGGTTAAATAAAGGTGTTCTCAACTAGCCTACCTGGTTAAATAAAGGTGTTCTCAACCAGCCTACCTGGTTAAATAAAGGTGTTCTCAACTAGCCTACCTGGTTAAATAAAGGTGTTCTCAACTAGCCTACCTGGTTAAATAAAAGGTGTTCTCAACCAGCCTACCTGGTTAAATAAAGGTGTTCTCAACTAGCCTACCTGGTTAAATAAAGGTGTTCTCAACCAGCCTACCTGGTTAAATAAAGGTGTTCTCAACTAGCCTACCTGGTTAAATAACGGTGTTCTCAACTAGCCTACCTGGTTAAATAAAGGTGTTCTCAACTAGCCTACCTGGTTAAATAAAGGTGTTCTCAACTAGCCTACCTGGTTAAATAAAAGGTGTTCTCAACTAGCCTACCTGGTTAAATAAAGGTGTTCTCAACTGGCCTACCTGGTTAAATAACGGTGTTCTCAACTAGCCTACCTGGTTAAATAAAGGTGTTCTCAACTAGCCTACCTGGTTAAATAAAGGTGTTCTCAACTAGCCTACCTGGTTAAATAAAGGTGTTCTCAACTAGCCTACCTGGTTAAATAAAGGTGTTCTCAACTGGCCTACCTGGTTAAATAACGGTGTTCTCAACTAGCCTACCTGGTTAAATAAAGGTGTTCTCAACTAGCCTACCTGGTTAAATAAAGGTGTTCTCAACTAGCCTACCTGGTTAAATAAAGGTGTTCTCAACTGGCCTACCTGGTTAAATAAAGGTGAAATAAATAAAACATGCTGACTGCGAGCCAGGCCAAATTGCCCAACATCAGTGCTCAACCTCACTAATGTTCTTGTGGCTGAATGGAAGCAAGTCCCTGCAGCAATGTTCCAACACCTAGTGGAAAGCCTTCCCAGAAGAGTAGAGGCTGTTATAGGAGCAATGTTCCAACATCTAGTGGAAAGCCTTCCCAGAAGAGTAGAGGCTGTTATAGCAGCAATGTTCCAACATCTAGTGGAATGCCTTCCCAGAAGAGTGGAGACTGTTATAGCAGCTATGTTCCAACATCTAGTGGAAAGCCTTCCCAGAAGAGTGGAGGCTGTTATAGCAGCAATGTTCCAACATCTAGTGGAAAGCCTTCCCAGAAAAGTAGAGGCTGTTATAGAGCAGCAATGTTCCAACATCTAGTGGAAAGCCTTCCTAGAAGAGTGGAGGCTGTTATAGCAGCAATGTTCCAACATCTAGTGGAAAGCCTTCCCAGAAGAGTAGAGGCTGTTATAGCAGCAATGTTCCAACATCTAGTGGAATGCCTTCCCAGAAGAGTGGAGACTGTTATAGCAGCTATGTTCCAACATCTAGTGGAAAGCCTTCCCAGAAGAGTGGGGGCTGTTATAGCAGCAATGTTCCAACATCTAGTGGAAAGCCTTCCCAGAAGAGTGGGGGCTGTTATAGCCGCAAAGGGGGGACCAACTCCATATAAATGCCCATGATTTATGGAATGAGATGTTCAACGAGCAGGTGTCCACATCATCATCATCATCTACAGTGCAATTCCCCATTGCATTATGTTACAGGCTTGAAATTGAGCTCAGGTGCTTTCTGTTTCCATTGATCATCCTTAAGATGTTTCTAAAACTTGATTGGAGCCCACATCTGGTCAATTCAATTGATTGGACATGGTTTGGAAAGGCACACAACCTGTCTATATAAGATCTCACAGTTGACAGGTCATGTCAGTGCAAACCCAAGCCATGAGGTCAAAGGAATTGTCCGTAGAGCTCCGAGACAGGATTGTGTCGAGGCACAGATCTAGGGAAGCGTCACCATCCTTATTACAAAAAAATAAATAAAAATACACACATAACTTTAAGCTCCATATTCACTTGACAAAGGTAATGAATTTCCAATTGATCATCAGCACAGTAATTAATTAAACAGGACCATGTTTGCAAAACATGTTCTGAGTTTAGGTCAATATTACACAAGTGCAAGATAATGGTTACAGAAACTAGAATGGATAACTGTCCAACACACACACTACCTGTTGTTATTTAGACACCTATCGAGCCCCCCCAAAAAGTTTTTTTTTTTCTCAATGAAATGTATTTCTAATTAAAAAGGTTTTATGAAATTCAGACATTGACTACATTATTACAAGACAAAAACAGCTCAATCAAGTATGATGGTCTCGTAAGTATGAAAGCACGTTATGTTCTCATATCATTATAAAAAGCT
>NW_026279775.1:0-11737 GCF_023373465.1 Oncorhynchus keta
AAACAACACATTTCACTGCACCTATCCAGTGTGTCAAACCTAAATCTATTAAAACGATTTCTCT
Source organism: Oncorhynchus keta (assembly GCF_023373465.1). Lineage (NCBI taxonomy): Eukaryota > Metazoa > Chordata > Actinopteri > Salmoniformes > Salmonidae > Oncorhynchus > Oncorhynchus keta. The sequence continues at coordinate 65 of NW_026279775.1, forward strand.
CTCTCTCTCTCTCTCTCTCTCTCTCTCTCTCTCTCTCTCTCTCTCTCTCTCTCTCTCTCTCTCTCTCTCTCTCTCTCTACACACCACATCAATAATAAAAGAAAACAAATCCATTGTTGTCTCCGATGCCACAGAGAGGGTGATGTGACATGTACAAACTGTCGCTGGTGGCAACAGTGCAGTTTGATGTTCTATGGCGTGACGGTGGAGTCAAGTCATTTTGCACCCAATTACACTGCAGTAAATCTGGTGGATGCCACTTGTCTTGAGTATCGGGTTATCACTGTCACCTTGACATTCTCTGTTGACACAGCTCTCTCCTAACAGAGACCTAACAGAATCCTAATAGAACAGCCCTAACAGAACATATCCCTAAAAGAACAGAATGCCAACAGAACATATCCCTAACAGAACAGAACAGAGCCAAAATACAACCCTAACGGAAGAGAACGCTGACAGAAAAGAACTACCTGCCCTCCAGGACACCTACACCACCCGATGTCACAGGAAGGCCATAAAGATCATCAAGGACAACAACCACCCGAGCCACTGACTGTTCACCCCGCTATCATCCAGAAGTCGAGGTCAATACAGGTGCATCGAAGCTGGGACCGAGAGATTGAAAAACAGCTTCTATCTCAAGGCCATCAGACTGTTAAACAGCCACCACTAACATTTAGTGGCTGCTGCCAACACACCGACTCAACTCCAGCCACTTTAATAATGGGAATTGATGGGAATTGATGTAAAATATATCACTAGCCACTTTAAACAATGCTACTTCTAACCTCTAGCGTTGAGCAATCCCAGTATCCTGGAGCATAATCATAGCCTCAAGCTCATTACCATAACGCAACGTTAACTATTCATGAAAATCGCAAGTGAAATGAAAGAAATATATTCACTCACAAGCTTAGCCTTTGTTAACAACACTGTCATCTCAGATTTTCAAAATATGCTTTTCAACCATAGCTACACAAGCATTTGATAGCTAGCATAGCATTAAGACTAGCATTCAGCAGGCAACATTTTCACAAAAACAAGAAAAGCATTCAAATAAAATAATTTACCTTTGAAGAACTTCTGGATGTTTTCAATGAGGAGACTCTCAGTTAGATAGCAAATGTTCATTTTTTCCAAAAATATTATTTGTGTAGGAGAAATCGCTTCCGTTTTGTTCATCACGCTTGGCTATGAAAAAAACGAAAATTCAGTCATTACAACGCCAAACTTTTTTCCAAATTAACTCCATAATATCGACAGAAACATGGCAAACGTTGTTTAGAATCAATCCTCAAGGTGTTTTTCACATATCTATTCGATGATAAATCATTCGTGGCAGTTGGGTTTCTCCTCAGTAGCAAACGGAAAAGTATTGCAGCTGGAGATTACGCACAATTGCGACAGAGGACACGGAGCGACCACCTGGTAAATGTAGTGTTTATGGTCAATCTTCCAATGATATGCCTACAAATACGTCACAATGCTGCCCAGACCTGTAGAGGAAGCTTTCAACAGAAAGTGTAAGCTCATTACGTGGCCACATTCACAGCCATACTCAGGAGTCATTGGAACACAGCCCTCAAATCTGGGGCACTTCCTGTTTGAAATTTCATCTTGTGGTTTCACCTGTAGCATCAGTTGTGTGGCACTCACAGACAATATCTTTACAGTTTGGAAACTTCAGAGTGTTTTCTTTCCAAAGCTGTCAGTATATGCATATTCGACATCTTTTTCATGACAAAATATCTTGTTTAAACGGGAGCGTTTTTCTGTCAAAAAATGAAAATAGCGCCCCCTATATCCAAGTTAATATAATGTTTACATACCCCTCACGTTTATTCATCTCATATGTATCAAATATATGCCCAGCCTCTATCATCATCTACTGCATCTTTATGTAATGCATGTATCACTAGCAACTTTAAACTATGCCACTTTGTTCTCATATGTATATACTGTACTCTATACCATCTACTGCATCTTGCCTATGCCGCTCTGTACCATCACTCATTCATATATCTTTATGTACATATTCTTTATCCCTTTACATTTGTTTGTATAAGGTAGTAGTTTTGGAATTGTTAGTTAGATTACTCGTTGGCTATTACTGCATTGTCGGAACTAGAAGCACAAGCATTTCGCTACACTCGCATTAACATCTGCTAACCATGTGTATGTGACAAATAACATTTGATTTGATTTAGAATGACATAATACAGAACATCATTAGACAAGAACAGCTCAAGGACAGAACTACATACATTTTTAAAAAGGCACACGTAGCCAACATATCAATACATACACACAAACAATCTATGTCCAATAGGGGAGAGGGGTTGTGCCATGAGGTGTTGCTTTATCTGCTTTTTGAAACCAGGTTTGCTGTTTATCTGACCAATATGAGATGGAAGGAAGTTCCATGCAATAAGGGCGCTATATAAAACTGTACGCTTTCTTGAATTTGTTCTAGATTTGGGGACTGTGAAAAGACCCCTGGTGTCATTTTATTTTTTATTTTTTTATTTTACCTTTATTTACCAGGTAGGCTAGTCGAGAACAAGTTCTCATTTGCAACTGCGACCTGGCCAAGATAAAGCAATTCGACACATACAACAACACAGAGTTACACATGGAATAAACAAAACATACAGTCAATAATACAGTAGAACAAAAAGAAAACAAAAAGTCTATATACAGTGAGCACAAATGAGGTAAGTTAAGGAAATAACAGGGCCATGGTGGATACAAAAGTGACAGAGCTGTAAAGCTGGACTATGCAAATAATTTGGGATTTCAATACAACGTTTTTATAAAGAAGTGATGCAGCTTGGGTCCTCCTCAACTCTTAGCCAAGAGAGACTGGCATAGTATTTATTTCAGCCCTCTGATTACAATTAAGAGCAAACGTGCCGCCCTGTTTTGGGGCCAGCTGCAACTTAACTAGGTCTATCCTTGCAACACTGGACCACACGACTGGACAATAATCAAGATCAAAACTAGAGCCTGCAGACCTTGCTTTTTGGAGTGTGGTGTCAAAAAGCAGACAATTTCTGTATTACGGCTCTATTAGAGACAGACCTCTCCCATCTTTACAACCATTGAATCTATATAATTTGACCATGACAGTTTAAATAACTTGATGTTACCTTAGACTGTAGTCTCCTCAACTTGTTCAACATTCACACCATTCATTACCAGATACAGCTGAGGTCTAGAACTTAGGGAATTATATGTACCAAATACAATGCTCTTAGTTTTAGAGATGTTCAGGACCCGTTTATTACTGGCCACCCATTCCAAAACAGACTGCAACTCTTTGTTAAGGGTTCCAGTGACTTCGTTAGCTGTGGTTGCTGGTGCGTATATGGATGAATCATAAGCATACATGCACACACATGCTTTGTTTAATGCCCGTGGCAGGTCATTGGTAAAAATATAAAAGAGTAGAGGGCCTAGAGAGCTGCCCTGCGGTACACCACACTTTACATGTTTGACATTAGAGACACTTCCATTAAAGAAAACCCTTCGAGTTCTATTAGATAAATGTAATAGCTCTGAATCCATAATATGGATATGAAAAGCCATAGCACTTGAGTTTTTCAACAACAGCTCATGGTCAATAATATCAAAGGCTGCACTGAAATCTAACAGTACAGCTCCCACAATCATATTACTATCAATTTCTTTCAACCAATCATCAGTCATTTGTGTCAGTGCAGTACATGTTGGTAATTTATGAACATTTGAAAATCTTGGCCATGTTCTGTTATAATCTCCAGCCGGCAAAGCCAGAAGTGGACTGGCCTCCTCATAGCCTGGTTCCTCTCTAGGTTTCTTCCTAGGTTCTGGCCTTTCTAGGGAGTTTTTCCTAGCCACCGTGCTTCTACACCTGCATTGCTTGCTGTTTGGGGTTTTAGGCTGGGTTTCTGTACAAGACTTTGAGATATCAGCTGATGTACAAAGGGCTATATAAATACATTTGATTTGATGAGGGTTGCCTAATCACACATAATCACACATATGGAAAGATGTGACCTTTTAATCCCTAGAAACAGCCCCTTTGACCTCAATTTAACTTCTTTGAGACTGGGGGGCAGTAATGAGTAGCTTGGATAATAAGGTGCCCAGAGTAAATGCCTGCTACTCAGGCCTAAAAGCTAGAATTTGCATACAATTAGTAGATTTGGACGTTTCTGAAATTGTTTGAATGATATCTGTGAGTATAACAGAACTCCAATGGCAGGCAAAACCTGAGAAAAAACAGGAGATGGAAATCTGAAGTCTGTAGTTTTTCAGGTCATTGCCTATCGAATATACAGTGTCTATGGGATCATATTGCACTTCCTAAGGCATCCACTAGATGTCAACAGTCTTTTGAACCTTGTTTGATTCTTGTTTGATTCTACAGTGCAGGGGGAGCTGATTGAGTGAGGTGTCTGGCAGAGTGCCATGAGCTCAGTCTTGCGAGCTCCCGTGAGAGTTAGTTGCGTTCCGTTGCATTTCTACAGACAAAGGAATTCTCCGGTTGAGACATTATTGAAGATTAATGATAAAAATATCCTAAACATTGATTACATACTTCGTTTGACATGTTTCTACGAACTGTAATATTACTTTTTGTCTGAACTTTTGCCTGGACTTGCTCGCGCTCGTGAGTTTGGATTGTTTAGTAAACGCACAAACAAAAAGGAGGTATTTGGACATAAATTATGGACTTTATCGAACAAAACAAACATTTCTTGTGTAACTGGGATTCCTGGGAGTGCATTCTGATGAAGATCATTAAAAGTACGTGAAAAATTATAATGCTATTTCTGACTTCTGTTGACTCCACAACATGGCAGGTATCTGCATGGCTTGTTTTTGTGTCTGAGCGCCTATACTCCGATTATTGCATGGTTTGCTTTTTCTGTAAAGTTTTTTTTTTAAACTGACACAGCGGTTGCATTAAGGAGAAGTGGTTCTAAAATTCCATGCATAACACTTGTATCTTTTAGAAAGGTTTATAATGAGTATTTCTGTAAATTGATGTGGCTCTCTGCAAAATCACCGGATGTTTTGGGACTACTGAACATAACGCGCCAATGTAAACTGAGATTTTTGGATATAAATATGAACTTTATCGAACAAAATATAATAACAAAACAAAATATACATGTATTGTGTAACATGAAGTCCTATGAGTGTCATCTGATGAAGATCATCAAAGGTTAGTGATTCATTTTTATCTCTATTTCTGATTTTTGTGACTCCTCCCTTTGTCTGGAAAAATGGCTGTGTTTTTCTGTGACTTGGTACTGACCAAACATAATTGTTTGGTGTGTTTTCGCCGTAAAGCCTTTTTGAAATCGAACACTGTAGCTGGATTTTACATCAAGTTTATCTTTAAAATGGTATAAAATACTTGTATGTTTGAGGAATTTTAATTATGGGATTTCTATTGTTTTGAATTTGGCGCCTTGCAATTTCACTGGCTGTTGGCGAGGTGGGACACTACGTATCCCAGAGAGGTTAAGGCGCTTCCGGTTAGCACAGGAAGATAAAAGTAAACACATATCCTCATCGGGGCAGGCTTTTACATAATCCTGAGTTTCAATTCTTTACATTTAGAATTGACTAATTTACAGAGAGTTGAATGCAGTGTTTTTCACAAACTGCAGGTTGGGTATATCAAAACAACTTTCAGGGTCAATTTAACCACTCCCGGTTGCTCCAGGAAGCTTAGAATCAACAGAGGTAGTCCTCATAGTGGCCTGATGGATGGTCATCGAAGACAGTTTGATGTGGCATTCATAACCCACATTAGCTTCAGGTTGAAGTTAAGGGGAGCAGGCAATGTATTCCTATGGAGATGTCATTGTAAACTTTTAGATGAAACATCTTGTTTAAAACGGGAACGTTTTTCATCCAAAAAGTTTAATAGCGCCCCCTAATGCATAACTGGTTTTAAGGCAATCAATCAGGCAAAACATCAGTACAGAGACAAAGCAATTCAACAGCTCAGACATGTGGCAGAGTCTACAGAAAATCAAGGATTTCAAGGGGAGCCACGTCCCGGACACCGACGTCTTGCTCCTGGACAAGCTGAACACCTTCTTCGCCCGCTTTGAGAGTAACACAGTGCCACCGACACAGCCCGCTCCCAAGGACTGTGGGCTCTCCTTCTCCGTGGCCAATGTGAGTAAGACATTTAAACACGTTAACCCTCACAGGGCTGTTGGCCCAGATGACATCCCTAGCCGCTTCCTCAGAGCATGCGCAGACCAGCTGGCTGGAGTGTTTACGGACATATTCAATCTCTCCCTATTACAGTCTGCTGTCCCCACTTGCTTCAACATGTCCATCATTGTTCCTATACCCAAGAAAGCAAAGGTGACTGAACTAAATTACTAAATTAATCATCTTGGCCTCTAAGACCCTCACAAACTTTTACAGATGCACAATAGAGAGCATCCTGTTGGGCTGTATCACAGTCTGGTACGGCAATTGCACGGCCCGCAACCACAGGGCTCTCCAGAGGGTGGTGCGGTCTGCCCAACGCATTATTGGGGGCACACTGCCTCTCCCTCCAGGACATCTACAGCCGCAGATGTCACGGGAAGGCCAAAAAGATCATTAAGGACATCAACCACCCGAGCCACGGCCTGTTCACACTGCTGCCATCCAGAAGGCGAGGTCAGTATCAAAGCTTCTATCTCAAGGTCATAAGACTGTTAAATAGCCAACACTAGCATGCTACCACCCGGTTACTCAACCATGCACCTTAGAGGCTGCTGCCCCTTATACATAGACATTTTTATTTATTTATCCTTTATTTAACTAGGCAAGTCAGTAAAGAACAACTACTTATTTACGATGACAGCCTACCCTGGCCAAACCATAACCCGGACGATGCTGGGCCAATTGTGCACTGGCTTATGGGACTCCCATTCACGGCCGGTTGTTATATAACCCAAGATCAAACTGAGATGCAGTGCCTTAGACCGCTGCACCACTCGGGAGACCGAATCACTGTTCACTTTAAAATGGAAAACGAGTTACTTTAATAATGTTTACATATTGCTTTACTCAACATAACAGAGCCCAAACAGAACAGAGCCCTAATAGAACAGAGCCCTAATAGAACAGTGCCCTAACAGAACTGAGCCCTAACAGAACAGAGCCCTAACAGAACAGAGCCCTAACAGAACAGAGCCCTAACAGAACAGAGCCCTAACAGAACAGAGCCCTAACAGAACAGAGCCCTAACAGAACAGAGCCCTAACAGAACAGAGCCCTAACAGAACAGAGCCCTAACAGAACAGAGCTCTAACAGAAGAGAGCCCTAACAGAACAGAGCTCTAACAGAAGAGAGCCCGAACAGAATGGAGCCCAAACTGTAATGGTTTTCTTCTGGGGAAAGAGAGGCGGACCAAAATGCAGCGTAGTTAGTTTTGTGCATCTTTAATAAAGATGAAAGTACAACAATCTACAAAACAAGAAATGTGAAAAACCAAAACAGTCCTATCTGGTGCCACAAACACAAAGACAGGAACAATCACCCACAAAACCCAACACAAAACAGGCTACCTAAATATGGTTCCCAATCAGAGACAATGACTAACACCTGCCTCTGATTGAGAACCATATCAGGCCTAACATAGAAATAGACAAACCAGACACACAACATAGAATGCCCACCCAGCTCACGTCCTGACCAACACTAAAACAAGGAAAACACACACGAACGATGGTTAGAACGTGACAGTACCCCCACCCCAAGGTGCGGACTCCAACGCACCACCTAAACCAATAGCGGAGGGTCTGGGTGGGCATCTGTCCGTGATGGCGGCTCTGGCGCTGGACATGGACCCCACTCCATAATTGTCTTAGTCCCCCTCCTTAGCGTCCCTTGAGTGGCGACCCTCGCCGCTAACCTTGGCCTAGGAACCCTAACAACGGTCCACACTGGACTGAGGGGTAGCTCCGGACTGAGGGGCAGCTCCGGACTGAGGGGCAGCTCAGGACTGAGAGGAAGCTCAGGCAGGTTGATGAATCAGGCAGATCCTGGCTGGCTGGCGGTTCCGGCAGATCCTGGCTGACTGGCGGTTCCGGCAGATCCTGGCTGACTGGCGGTTCCGGCAGATCCTGGCTGACTGGCGGTTCCGGCAGATCCTGGCTGACTGGTGGTTCCGGCAGATCCTGGCTGACTGCCGGTTCCGGCAGATCCTGGCTAAATGGCGGATCCTGGCTGAATGGCAGATCCTGGCTGACTGGCTCTTCTGGAAGATCCTGGCTGACTGGCGGATCATGGCTGACTGGCAGTTCTGGCAGATCCTGGCTGAATGGCGGATCCTGGCTGAATGGCAGTTCTGGGAGATCCTGGCTGAATGGCGGATCCTGGCTGAATGGCAGATCCTGGCTGAATGGCAGATCCTGGCTGACTGGCAGTTCTGGCAGATCCTGGCAGTTCTGGCAGATCCTGGCAGATCCTAGCTGAATGGCAGATCCTGGCTGAATGGCGGATCCTGGCTGACTGGCAGTTCTGGCATGTTCTGGCAGATCTTGGCAGATCCTGGCTGAATGGCGGATCCTGGCTGAATGGCGGAACCTGGCTGACTGGCGGATCTGGCAGATCCTGGCAGACTGGCGGATCCTGGCTGACTGGCAGTTCTGGCAGATCCTGGCTGAATGGCGGATCCTGGCTGAATGGCGGATCCTGGCTGACTAGCGGATCTGGAAGATCCTGGCAGACTGGCGGATCCTGGCAGACTGGCAGTTCTGGCAGATCCTGGCTGACTGGCGGCTCCTGGCTGACTGGCAGCACTGGCGGCTCCTGGCTGACTGGCGGCACTGGCGGCTCCTGGCTGACTGGCGGCATTGGGCAGACTGGGCGGCACTGGCGGCACTGGGCAGACTGGCGGCACTGGCAGCGCTGGGAAGACTGGCGGCACTGGCGGCGCTGGTCAGACTGGCGGCACTGGGCAGACTGGCGGCACTGGCAGCACTGGGCAGACTGGGCGGCACTAGGCAGACTGGCGGCACTTGTGGCGCTGGGCAGACTGGTGGCGCTGAGCAGACTGGCGGCACTTGCGGCGCTGGGCAGACTGGCGGCACTGGGCAGACTGGCGGCACTGGGCAGACTGGCGGCACTGGAAGTGCTGAGCAGACTGGCGGCACTGGCAGCACTGGGCAGACTGGCGGCGCTGGCGGTGCTGAGCAGACTGGCGGCACTTGCGGCGCTGGGCAGACTGGTGGCGCTGGGCAGACTGGCGGCACTGGCAGCACTGGGCAGACTGGCGACGCTGGGCAGACTGGCGGCGCTGGGCAGACTGGCGGCACTGGGCAGACTGGCGGCACTGGAAGTGCTGGACCGAGGAGCTCTGGCGCCTCTGGAATGAGGGGCTCTGGCGCCTCTGGACTGAGGGGCGGAAACTCTTGTAGCGCCGGACAGGCGGGAGCACCTGTGTTGATGGGACGGAGAGACAGCCTGGTGTGGAGTGCCGGCACTGGTGGTACAGGGCTGGGGACACACACCTCAGGGCGAATGCCTTGCATACTACGCCAAATCAACTGCTCTCTCTCTTCACACTCCCCCAATTCTATTAACACCTCCTCGAGTGTCTCCTCATCTCCCATCCGTTCACTCTCCTCCATTCTGTACAACAACTCCTCGACCCTCCTCAGACTTCAGCCCTCAGCTTCGCCGATAGCTCCGATAACATCCATGGCTCCTTACGGTTAACAGGGAGTTGGCTCAGGTCTGGCTCCTGACTCTGCCACACTCTCCCTGTGCCCCCCAATACATTTTTGGGAGTGCCTCTCTGGCTTCCTGCCGCTCTGCCGTGCTCGCTCCTCATAATGCCGCCTCTCTGCTTTCGCTGCCTCCAGCTCTGGCTTTGGGGTAGCAATATTCCCCTGGCTCTGCCCAGGGTCCTTTCCCGATCAAGGATCTCCTCCCAAGTCCATTTATCCAAATAGTGCAGCCTCTCCAACTGCTGCTGCTGCTTCTCCTGCTGCTGCTTCTGCTGATGCCTCTGTTGCTTCTCCTGCTGCTGCTTCTTGCAGCTGCTGCCTGTTGCTCCTGCTGCACCTGTCGCTCCTCCTGCTGCTGCTGCCTCTGTTTACCACGCCTGCTTGGTCCTTGGTTGGTGGGTGATTCTGTAATGGTTGCTGTAACATATTGCTTTACTCAACATAACAGAGCCCAAACAGAACAGAGCCCTAATAGAACAGTGCCCTAACAGAACTGAGCCCTAACAGAACAGAGCCCTAACAGAACAGAGCCCTAACAGAACAGAGCCCTAACAGAACAGAGCCCTAACAGAACAGAGCCCTAACAGAACAGAGCTCTAACAGAACAGAGCTCTAACAGAAGAGAGCCCTAACAGAACAGAGCTCTAACAGAAGAGAGCCCGAACAGAATGGAGCCCAAACTGTAATGGTTTTCTTCAGGGGAAAGAGAGGCAGACCAAAATGCAGCGTGGTTAGTTTTGTGCATCTTTAATAAAGATGAAAGTATAACAATCTACAAAACAAGAAACGTGAAAACCAAAACAGTCCTATCTGGTGCCACAAACACAAAGACAGGAACAATCACCCCCAAAAACAACACAAAAACAGGCTGGTTTAAATATGGTTCCCAATCAGAGACAATGACTAACACCTGCCTCTGATTGAGAACCATATCAGGCCTAACATAGAAATAGACAAACGAGACACACAACATAGAATGCCACACCCGGCTCACGTCCTGACCAACACTAAAACAAGGAAAACACACACGAACGATGGTCAGAACGTGAAACAAACAGAACATTTACAGAGCCCTAACAGAGTCCTTACAGAACCCTAACAGAGCAGAGCCTTGAGCCCTAACAGAACAGAATGTTAACAAAACAGAACCCGAACAGAACACAGCCCTAAAGGAACAGAGCCCTGACAGAACAGAGCCCTTACAGAACAGATCCCTAACAGAGCCATAACAGAACAGAGTACTAATAAAACAGAGCCATAACAGAACAGAGCCCTAACATAATCCTAATAGAATAGAGCCCTTACAGAACAGATCCCTAACAGAGCCTTGTCAGAACAGAGCCCTAACAGAATCCTAATAGAATAGAGCCCTTACAGAACAGATCCCTAACAGAGCCCTAACAGAACAGAGCCCTGACAGAACATAGCCCTAACAGAACAGATCCCTAACAGAGCCCTGTCAGAACAGAGCCCTTAGCAGAACAGATCCCTAACAGAACAGATCCCTAACAGAGCCCTTACAGAACAGAGCCCTAACAGAGCCCTGTCAGAACAGAGCCCTTACAGGAACAGATCCCTAACAGAGCCCCTAACAGAACAGATCCCTACTAGAGCCCTGTCAGAACAGAGCCCTAACAGAATCCTAATAGAATAGAGCTCCTAACAGAACAGATCCCTGTCAGAACAGAGCCCTAACAGAATCCTAATAGAATAGAGCCCTTACAGAACAGAACCCTAACAGAGCCCTAACAGAACAGAGCCCTAACATAATCCTACACAGAACAGATCCCTAACAGAATCCTAATAGAATAGAGCCCTTACAGAACAGAACCTCTAACAGAGCCCTAACAGAACAGAGCCCTAACATAATCCTAACAGAACAGAGCCCTAACAGAATCCTAATAGAATAGAGCCCTAACAGAACAGATCCCTGTC
>NW_026279776.1:0-1382 GCF_023373465.1 Oncorhynchus keta
GTAAGGTGGTGACATCTATCTGCATTGTTAACTCAGTGGTAACATCTGCCTGTTAACTCAGTGGTAACATCTGCTCTGTTAACTCAGTGGTAACATCTGCTCTGTTAACTCAGTGGTAACATCTGCCTCTGTTAACTCAGTGGTAACATCTGCTCTGTTAACTCAGTGGTAACATCTGCTCTGTTAACTCAGTGGTAACATCTATCTGCATTGTTAACTCAGTGGTACATCTGCTCTGTTAACTCAGTGGTAAGGTGGTGACATCTATCTGCATTGTTAACTCAGTGTTAACTCAGTGGGGGTCCTGACATCTATCTGCTTGTTAACTCAGTGTTAAGGTGGGGAGTAACATCTGCTCTGTTAACTCAGTGGTAACATCTGCTCATTCCTGCTCTGTTAACTCAGTGGTAAGGTGGTGACATCAAGTTCTTGTTAACTCAGTGGTAAGGTGGTGACATCTATCTGCATTGTTAACTCAGTGGTAAGGTGGGGAGTTCCTGACATCTATCTGCATTGTTAACTCAGTGGTAAGGTGGGGGAGTTCCTGACATCTATCTGCATTGTTAACTCAGTGGTAAGGTGGGAGCCTGACATCTATCGCGTGTGTGGAGTAAGTTCCAATTTCCCATGGGTGTAAAAAAATATTTGAAATGTGGATTTTTTTCTTTCTCAGTATTGTGTTGGGAAAAATCATCACATTGAAAATTAATATATGGAGCTCAATTCAATCAGCACTGCAGTAACTATTATACCAATGGGATCAAATTAACTCTCAGGTTGGTCTTGGGTAGTGTATAAAAACCTACAACTACTACCAGGCCAACCAGTCTCACAGGTAGGCTATCACTTTCAGAACTAGAAGTGTGTGGGCACGGGATGAACATTAAATAAAGGATTTATAAAATATCTGCCACGTGTAGGATTTACAACTCAACCATTGAAATATGAGCTAACTGTTATAGCACACTTGTGCCACCAGCATAGCAACAAAATGATGAGTTGCCATGACCATAGTCATCCATTTCTTATTACGATACATGCAGCTATGAATATACAAGTATAATCCTCATAGCCCATGTAGAACTTTTCTTGGTTAATCATGTAGATGTGTATGAAACAGTAAGCACAAATATTTCATTTGGTCATATGAAATGTGCCTTTACTGCCTTTTGAATAGTGGTCTAGTCAAGGAAGAGTCACGCAAAATATATTGATTGGCACACTCCCTCATCAAGACCATCGCCAAATAAAGCACGCGGTCACCTACTTTATAGTAAGCCCGAGGTGGTACCAACCCAGCACATCTACAAGGGAGTGGGATTTCATACCATACCATACCATTTCGAGTCTCATAGCAAAAAGGTCTGAATACTAAAAGTTTT
>NW_026279777.1:0-20000 GCF_023373465.1 Oncorhynchus keta
CTTCGCTCTGCAGGTTGTATAACTTTTTCATTACATTTCATTATAGTACAACGGTTGATTTGTCTAATCTTAGCAATTCTTCTTAGCTAGCTACATAGCCGTCCTTGTATCAGAGATAATTGCATAATTATCGTATTTCGTCGCCCTAACGTAGCCTTCACTGCTATTCGCCCAGGAGCTAGCTAACGCTAGCTAACGCACACAGATTAGCATCACTGTAGTGCTATTCACTCAACTGTACGACTTGATTAGTTTACTGTTAGCTAGCTACATAATCTTAGCCATTCTTCTTAGCTAGCTACATAGCCGTCCTTGTATCAGAGATAATTGCATAATTATCGTATTTCGTGTTCGTCGCCCTAACGTAGCCTTCACTGCTATTCGCCCAGGAGCTAGCAACGCTAGCTAACGCACACAGATTAGCATCACTGTAGTGCTATTCACTCAACTGTACGACTTGATTAGTTCAGTGTTAGCTAGCTACATAGCTGTCTTTGTTTCCAAGATAATTGTGTAGTTTAGTGTGTGTAGCCTTGGAGTGATTATGTTAATTCACTGAGGTTCGCTAGCCAGCTATTTGTCGTCCTTAACGTAGGAGACTCTGCTAGCTAGCCAACAGCTAACAGCTAACAGCTAGCCAACGTCTACTGTTTCGAATTCAATCACCGGTCAGGTAGTATCACATTTTCATTTCATTACAGTACAACGGTTTGATTTGTTTGATCGTAGCTAGCTACATAGCCGTCTTTGTTTCAAAGATAATTGTGTAGTCTAGACCGATTTCCTAGGTTAGCTAGCCAGCTATTGTCGTTCTTTTAACTCAACGTAACGTAAACAACACTGCTAGCTAGCCAGCTAGCCCCCGAATAGCAGCACTGTAGAATTATTACACTCAACGGAACGACTTGATTAGTGTAGTGTCAACAACGCAGCTACTGCCAGCTAGCCTACTTTAGCAGTACTGTATCATTTTAATCATTTTAGTCAATAAGATTCTTGCTACGTAAGCTTAACTTTCTGAACATTCGAGACGTGTAGTCCGCTTGTCATTCAATTTCCTTGCATTAGCGTAGCCTTTTCTGTAGCCTGTCAACTATGTGTCTGTCTATCCCTGTTCTCTCCTCTCTGCACAGATCATACAAACGCTCCCACCGCGTGGCCGCGACCACCTAACCTGGTGGTCCCAGCGCGTACGACCCACGTGGAGTTCCAGGTCTCTGGTAGCCTCTGGAACTGCCAATCTGCGGCCAACAAGGCAGAGTTCATCTCAGCCTATGCCTCCCTCCAGTCCCTTGACTTCTTGGCACTGACGGAAACATGGATCACCACAGATAACACTGCTACTCCTACTGCTCTCTCCTCGTCCGCCCACGTGTTCTCGCACACCCGAGAGCTTCTGGTCAGCGGGGTGGTGGCACCGGGATCCTCATCTCTCCCAAGTGGTCTTTCTCTCTTTCTCCCCTTACCCATCTGTCTATTGCCTCCTTTGAATTCCATGCTGTCACAGTTACCAGCCCTTTCAAGCTTAACATCCTTATCATTTATCGCCCTCCAGGTTCCCTCGGAGAGTTCATCAATGAGCTTGATGCCTTGATAAGCTCCTTTCCTGAGGACGGCTCACCTCTCACAGTTCTGGGCGACTTTAACCTCCCCACGTCTACCTTTGACTCATTCCTCTCTGCCTCCTTCTTTCCACTCCTCTCCTCTTTTGACCTCACCCTCTCACCTTCCCCCTACTCACAAGGCAGGCAATACGCTTGACCTCATCTTTACTAGATGCTGTTCTTCCACTAACCTCATTGCAACTCCCCTCCAAGTCTCCGACCACTACCTTGTATCCTTTTCCCTCTCGCTCTCATCCAACACTTCCCACACTGCCCCTACTCGGATGGTATCGCGCCGTCCCAACCTTCGCTCTCTCTCCCCCGCTACTCTCTCCTCTTCCATCCTATCTTCTCTTCCCTCTGCTCAAACTTTCTCCAACCTATCTCCTGATTCTGCCTCCTCAACCCTCCTCTCCTCCCTTACTGCATCCTTTGACTCCCTATGTCCCCTATCCTCCAGGCCGGCTCGGTCCTCCCCTCCCGCTCCGTGGCTCGACGACTCATTGCGAGCTCACAGAACAGGGCTCCGGGCAGCCGAGCGGAAATGGAGGAAAACTCGCCTCCCTGCGGACCTGGCATCCTTTCACTCCCTCCTCTCTACATTTTCCTCCTCTGTCTCTGCTGCTAAAGCCACTTTCTACCATTCTAAATTCCAAGCATCCGCCTCTAACCCTAGGAAGCTCTTTGCCACCTTCTCCTCCCTCCTGAATCCCCCCCTCCCTCCTCCCTCTCTGCAGATGACTTCGTCAACCATTTTGAAAAGAAGGTCGATGACATCCGATCCTCGTTTGCTAAGTCAAACGACACCGCTGGTTCTGCTCACACTCCCTACCCTATGCTCTGACCTCTTTCTCCCCTCTCTCTCCAGATGAAATCTCGCGTCTTGTGACGGCCGGCCGCCCAACAACCTGCCCGCTTGACCCTATCCCCTCCTCTCTTCTCCAGACCATTTCCGGAGACCTTCTCCCTTACCTCACCTCGCTCATCAACTCATCCCTGACCGCTGGCTACGTCCCTCCCGTCTTCAAGAGAGCGAGAGTTGCACCCCTTCTGAAAAAACCTACACTCGATCCCTCCGATGTCAACAACTACAGACCAGTATCCCTTCTCTCTTTTCTCTCCAAAACTCTTGAGCGTGCCGTCCTTGGCCAGCTCTACCGCTATCTCTCTCAGAATGACCTTCTTGATCCAAATCAGTCAGGTTTCAAGACTAGTCATTCAACTGAGACTGCTCTTCTCTGTATCACGGAGACGCTCCGCACTGCTAAAGCTAACTCTCTCTCCTCTGCTCTCATCCTTCTAGACCTATCGGCTGCCTTCGATACTGTGAACCATCAGATCCTCCTCTCCACCCTCTCCGAGTTGGGCATCTCCGGCGCGGCCCACGCTTGGATTGCGTCCTACCTGACAGGTCGCTCCTACCAGGTGGCGTGGCGAGAATCTGTCTCCTCACCACGCGCTCTCACCACTGGTGTCCCCCAGGGCTCTGTTCTAGGCCCTCTCTTATTCTCGCTATACACCAAGTCACTTGGCTCTGTCATAACCTCACATGGTCTCTCCTATCATTGCTATGCAGACGACACACAATTAATCTTCTCCTTTCCCCCTTCTGATGACCAGGTGGCGAATCGCATCTCTGCATGTCTGGCAGACATATCAGTGTGGATGACGGATCACCACCTCAAGCTGAACCTCAGCAAGACGGAGCTCCTCTTCCTCCCGGGGAAGGACTGCCCGTTCCATGATCTCGCCATCACGGTTGACAACTCCATTGTGTCCTCCTCCCAGAGCGCTAAGAACCTTGGCGTGATCCTGGACAACACCCTGACGTTCTCAACTAACATCAAGGCGGTGTCCCGTTCCTGTAGGTTCATGCTCTACAACATCCGCAGAGTACGACCCTGCCTCACACAGGAAGCGGCGCAGGTCCTAATCCAGGCACTTGTCATCTCCGTCTTGATTACTGCAACTCGCTGTTGGCTGGGCTCCCTGCCTGTGCCATTAAACCCCTACAACTCATCCAGAACGCCGCAGCCCGTCTGGTGTTCAACCTTCCCAAGTTCTCTCACGTCACCCCGCTCCTCCGCTCTCTCCACTGGCTTCCAGTTGAAGCTCGCATCCGCTACAAGACCATGGTGCTCGCCTACGGAGCTGTGAGGGGAACGGCACCTCAGTACCTCCAGGCTCTGATCAGGCCCTACACCCAAACAAGGGCACTGCGTTCATCCACCTCTGGCCTGCTCGCCTCCCTACCACTGAGGAAGTACAGTTCCCGCTCAGCCCAGTCAAAACTGTTCGCTGCTCTGGCCCCCAATGGTGGAACAAACTCCCTCACGACGCCAGGACAGCGGAGTCAATCACCACCTTCCGGAGACACCTGAAACCCCACCTCTTCAAGGAATACCTAGGATAGGGTAAGTAAGGGTAAGTAATCCTTCTCACCCCCCTTCTCCCCCAACAAGATTTAGATGCAAGTGGCTGTTCCACTGGTTGTCATAAGGTGTATGCACCAATTTGTAAGTCGCTCTGGATAAGAGCGTCTGCTAAATGACTTAAATGTAAATGTAAATGTTAAAAGCCCCTCAGGAATCCCTACCTTCCAGACTCCTGCCTTAAAAGCCCTTCAGTACTCCCTGCCTTCCAGACTCCTGTCTTAAAAGCCCCTCAGGAATCCCTGCCTTCCAGACTCCTGTCTTAAAAGCCCCTCAGGAATCCCTGCCTTCTAGATTCCTGTCTTAAAAGCCTTTCAGTACTCCCTGCCTTCCAGACTCCTGCCTTAAAATCCTTTCAGGAATCCCTGCCTTCCAGACTCCTGCCTTAAAAGCCCTCAGGAATCCCTGCCTTCCAGACTCCTGCCTTAAGATCTGTGACCATTACACACACATACACACATGAGCGCATACACACAGACACACACACACACACACAACTCCCAGATCTGAGGCCATTACTGTCTGACTGACTGCAGTGGTAAGAGCTTTATCAGGCCTGACCAGCCCACTGTCAACCGGCGCCTCTACTTGACCTGCTACCCCATGCACTGAGAACACACACACAAAGGCACGCAAACACACACACATATTCACACACACACATAGGTACACAGTCTGAGTCTGACTGGTTCTGCACTTATAAAAACAGGGCCCATATCCTGAGTGGGAATATAATCCCCCTTTCCTCTCCTCTTCCATCCTCCACTGTCTGTCTGTCTGCTACTCAGACTTGTGTCTGCTGTATGTGCTGTATGTGCTGTATGTGCTGTATGTGCTGTCTGTCTGTCTGTCTGTCTGTCTGTCTGTCTGTCTGTCTGTCTGTCTGTCCGTCCGTCCGTCCGTCCGTCCGTCCGTCCGTCCGTCCGTCCGTCCGTCCGTCCGTCCGTCCGTCCGTCCCGTCCGTCTGTCTTCTAATCAGACTTGGGTCTGCTGTATGTGCTGGCATGTCTGTCTGTAGATGTCTGTGTATGTATCTGTGGTTGTGTCAGAGGAGTTCATTCAGAAACAGTGTGTATCAAGCTGACACACACACACACACACACACACACACACACACACACACACACACACACACACACACACACACACACACACACACACACACACACACACACACACACACACACACACACACACACACACACACACACACACACACACACACACACACAGTGTGTCATGACCAGTGAGTGTAGCAGTATGTTTGTCAGTGTGTGTTAGTATTATCACACTCCTGCCTCTGTCAGGGACTACAGAGTGAAACAGAATGATACTGTAACCAGCTCTACAGGCACTGTGTGTGTGTGTGTGTGTGTGTGTGTGTGTGTGTGTGTGTGTGTGTGTGTGTGTGTGTGTGTGTGTGTGTGTGTGTGTGTGTGTGTGTGTGTGTGTGTGTGTGTGTGTGTGTGTGTGTGTGTGAATCGTCCTCCATATTCCCCTCAGCTGAGAGAAGCAGCAAAGAGCCAGGAAGGATGTGACACAGAGACACATATCGAGAAACAAATTGGAGTAATCAAGGTGACAGGCAGTAACACATTCAATACCACCTTGAACACTCTTGAATGCATCTCGCAGAGCTAGTGTGTAATCATTAGTCAACAGTTCCAAACGAGGGTTTCTATTCAACAAGTTCACGTAGCTTTATCGACGTTTCGTTCCGCTTGCTTCTGTTAAAGAATGGTTTTTCAACAGATTCGGCAGAATGAATACACCTCTGATCACCACACCCACAGTTCACTTTCATAGCAACCACATACAACCAGCATCATCACTTTGCTCATTGTATAATTCCTTCTCGCATCTTTGCGCTCTCTACTTCTCACCTTTCCCTTCACTTGTGGACTTCAGTGCACAACACAACAGATGTCTGTGACCAGGTGAAAAAACCTTTGCAAGCGAAACCTTCATATCGTAACCACTACACACAGCCCACAAAGTTGTCACCATATTAGCTAAAGTCATAGTCAACATAGCTACTAGAACCTGCTAAAATCATACAGTACCGTGTACAGCAAGCAGTTTATCAGTTACATGGGCAGGCCCCGGTGACAATAAATTAATAAAACGGAAAGCTTACCTTGACTTGGAAGAGTTCCAGTGCTGTTTAACTTTAGCCAGCTAGCTAACATAAATATCATTCCTCTCTATTTGAGCCAGGTCTTTGAGTAGGCTAAATGATCTATCTTCATTCACTAGCTAAGTGAAAGTGAAAGTTTAAAAAATACAATGAAATATAGCTAGCCCCCCTCTCTCTCCCTGCTGCTTTTATTTAGACATGTGTTCTGTTTGTCTGTTGCCAGTTCGTCTTGTTTGTCAAGTCAACCATCTTTCTCAGCTCCTGCTTTTCCCCAGTCTCTCTTTTTCCTCGCCCTCCTGGTTTTGACCCTTGCCTGTCCTGTCTCGGAGCCCGCCTGCCTGACCACTCTGCCTGCCTCTGACCCTTAGCCTTCCTGCCATCCTGTACCGTTGCCCCTACTCTGGATTTACTGACCTCTGCCTGACCAAACCTGAGCCTGCCTGCCCCTGTTGCTGTAATAAACATTACTTCAACACAGTCTGCACTTCGGTCTTACCTGAAACATTATAGTGAACGACATGTTCATGCTGCAAGAGCTCTGATAGGTTAGAAGACGTTGTCATAATTACTGTGTATGTCTATGGAAGTGGGTAGGAACCATGAGCCTCCTAGGTATTATATTGAAGTCAATGTACCCAGAGCAAGACGGAAAACGTCTGTCCTCCAGCTACACCATGGTGCTACCCCAGAGAGTGCTGTTGAGGCTACTGTAAACCTTCATTGCGAAACATGGATGAATGTTTTCATCATTTATATGTAAAAATGACCATATACACTGATGATTTAAAGCAAAACTACCTAAACTATTGCTTATGGTGAACCTGAACAATCAAAATATAATCTAATGTAGCTAATCTAATATAATCTACGTTCTGATCAGCGGGTATGTTATGAAGCTGATCAGCAGGTATGTTATGAAGCTGATCAGCGGGTATGTTATGAAGCTGATCAGCGGGTATGTTATGAAGCTGATTAGCGGGTATGTTATGAAGCTGATCAGCGGGTATGTTATGAAGCTGATCAGCGGGTATGTTATGAAGCTGATCAGCAGGTATGTTATGAAGCTGATCAGCGGGTATGTTATGAAGCTGATCAGCGGGTATGTTATGAAGCTGATCAGCAGGTATGTTATGAAGCTGATCAGCGGGTATGTTATGAAGCTGATCAGCGGGTATGTTATGAAGCTGATCAGCGGGTATGTTATGAAGCTGATCAGCGGGTATGTTATGATCAGCTGATCTGATCGGGTATGTTATGAAGCTGATCAGCAGGTATGTTATGAAGCTGATCAGCGGGTATGTTATGAAGCTGATCAGCGGGTATGTTATGAAGCTGATCAGCGGGTATGTTATGAAGCTGATCAGCGGGTATGTTATGAAGCTGATCAGCGGGTATGTTATGAAGCTGATCAGCGGGTATGTTATGAAGCTGATCAGCGGGTATGTTATGAAGCTGATCAGCGGGTATGTTATGAAGCTGATCAGCGGGTATGTTATGAAGCTGATCAGCGGGTATGTTATGAAGCTGATCAGCGGGTATGTTATGAAGCTGATCAGCGGGTATGTTATGAAGCTGATCAGCGGGTTATGAAGCCAAATTACAGTATTGTATCAGGCTTATTTATTCCGCTAAAACAGAATTTTCAACAGCACATTTGATTTAAAAAAAACTGACCAAATTACATTGGTTGTCATTCAGCTAATAAAGCCTAATACTGTGCAAGTCATTTTACAAACATCTGAATGCTGAACGTGACCCGCAGCCAAGTTTGAAGTTTGACGAGGCAACTCAGCTTGCAGTTTGACGAGGCTACTGAGCGCGCAGTTTGAAGAGGCTACTGAGCGGGCAGTTTGAAGAGGCTACTGAGCGGGCAGTTTGAAGAGGCTACTGAGCGCGCAGTTTGACGAGGCTACTGAGCGTGCAGTTTGACGAGGCTACTGAGCGTGCAGTTTGACGAGGCTACTGAGCGTGCAGTTTGACGAGGCTACTGAGCGTGCAGTTTGACGAGACTACTGAGCGTGCAGTTTGACGAGGCTACTAAGCGTGCAGTTTGACGAGGCTACTGAGCTTGCAGTTTGACGAGGCTACTGAGCGTGCAGTTTGACGAGGCTACTGAGCGCGCAGTTTGCAGTTTGAGGCTACTGAGCGCGCAGTTTGACGAGGCTACTGAGCGTGCAGTTTGACGAGGCTACTGAGCTTGCAGTTTGACGAGGCTACTGAGTTTGCAGTTTGACGAGGCTACTGAGCTTGCAGTTTGACGAGGCTACTGAGCTTGCAGTTTGACGAGGCTACTGAGCGCGCAGTTTGACGAGGCTACTGAGCGTGCAGTTTGACGAGGCTACTGAGCGTGCAGTTTGACGAGGCTACTGAGCGTGCAGTTTGACGAGGCTACTAAGCGTGCAGTTTGACGAGGCTACTGAGCGTGCAGTTTGACGAGGCTACTAAGCGTGCAGTTTGACGAGGCTACTGAGCGTGCAGTTTGACGAGGCTACTGAGCGTGCAGTTTGACGAGGCTACTGAGCGTGCAGTTTGACGAGGCTACTGAGCGTGCAGTTTGACGAGGCTACTAAGCGTGCAGTTTGACGAGGCTACTGAGCTTGCAGTTTGACGAGGCTACTAAGCGTGCAGTTTGACGAGGCTACTGAGCGTGCAGTTTGACGAGGCTACTGAGCGTGCAGTTTGACGAGGCTACTGAGCGTGCAGTTTGACGAGGCTACTGAGCTTGCAGTTTGACGAGGCTACTGATATAGGTACATGATATTGCCTGAGTTGTTCAGCATGCAAATTACTCGTTGGTCAATGACTGTTACATGTTTTGTTCGACACTGAAGGAGAGGACTCGCTCTCACAAAATATGAGGTGTTTTGTTGGAGGGTTGTAGGATGCATTTTTTGCACACAAAACACACATGTAGTGAGCAAAATAACCGTAACATGGGATGGCACAACTACTGATAGCGTTGTATGCAATGCATTTTGCAATGCAATGCGTTTACTCATGTTAACATTTCATTTAATAATCACTTCATTCTCATGGTCATCCTTAATGAAGAGTTACAACATAAATTTAGCTGCAGTTTTACAATATGTGCTGTTGTGTGTCAGCAGAATGAGCCCCAGATGGGTAATAGAGTGCCATTTGAAACTAGTCCACAGAGGCAGTGTTTGTCCCAAATGCCACCCTATTCCTTATATAGTATACTACTTTTGACCAGGGCCCATAGGGAATAGGGTGGCATTTGGGACGCGTGCTGCTTCTCTGTGGCGAGAGGGAGGATGAGGTGTGTGTGGTGTAATAGAAAGGCCAGTCATGTTGGTTTAGACAGGCCCTATTGTCTAGAATGGCCGTTCTGTGGTGGCAGGGACACAGGTGGGGTCAAGTATACCCCTGCTCCCTCCTAAACAGACCCCCTCTGTTCTCTGCTCTCTGCTCTCCACTGAAGCCACACACACACACACACACACACACACACACACACACACACACACACACACACACACACACACACACACACACACACACACACACACACACACACACACACAGTGGGGTTTGCTGGACACAGGAAATGAGCTGATCCTGATTGACAGGTTATAGAGCAATCAGTTATGTGTTATTTTCTACTCTGCCTTTCACAGCATGCACCACATCGTTATTAAACAGTGTGTGTGTGTGTGTGTGTGTGTGTGTGTGTGTGTGTGTGTGTGTGTGTGTGTGTGTGTGTGTGTGTGTGTGTGTGTGTGTGTGTGTGTGTGTGTGTGTGTGTTGTGTTATTAGATGCACCATGCAGGGTTAACTCAGAGCGGAACAGACATGAAAACCACAGGGTTTGATCGACAGGGCTAATCATAACTCTCTGTGAGTGTGTATGTGTGTGTTTGTGTGTTTGTGTATGTGGTGTGTGTGTGTGAGAGAGAGAACACTGGTGTTACAAGGGTAATCCACCATTGAACAGTCCTGCTACAGTGTCTCATAGTAATATACCAGAGGCATTACCATCAGCTGGTCTGGGTCATGTTCACAGTCAATGATATGGACAATATGCTACAGCTCATATTGTACTGCTCCGTTCACACTCACACTGTGGGATCAGATAGGATCAAAACTGAGTGGCTAGTATACAGAGCCATAGAGAGGACACACACACACACCTTTTCCAGCCCCCGGTTCAAAGCCTCTGAGCGGGCAGAGCAGACAGTCAGTAGATGAAAGGTAGTAACATTAGATGTGTGTTTGTGTCACTGTGTGTTTGTCTGTGGGTTTGATCATAGCCTGTCTTGTCTCTCAGGCTCTCAGCTCTGCTAATAGGGACTAATTGACTGGCTTTCATCCAGCAGCAGAATGGGTTGTATGATGTGATGGGTGTGACTGGGCAGAAACAAGGTGGTTTGATCTGTTCTGAGGATATACCATCTCTCTCTCTCTCTCTCTTGCTCTCTGTCTCTCTTTGCCTCTGCCTCTATTTCTCTCTCTCTCTCTCTCCCCCTCTCTCTCTCGCTCCCCCTCTCTCTCTCTCTCTCTCCCCTCTCTCTCTCGCTCTGTCCCCCCTCTCTCTCTCTCTCTCTCTCTCTCTCTCTCTCTCTCTCTCTCTCTCTCTCTCCTCGGCCCCCCTCTCTCTCGCTCTGTCCCCCCCTCTCTCTCTCTCTCTCTCTCTCTCTGCCCCCCTCTCTCCCCCTCCTTCTCTCGCTCTGCCCCCCTCTTCCCCCTCCCTCTCTCGCTCTGCCCCCCTCTCTCCCCCTCCCTCTCTCACTCTGCCCCCACCCCCTCTCTCTCGCTCTGCCCCCCATCTCTCTCGCTCTGTCCCCCCACTCTCTCTCTCTCTCTCTCTCTCTCTCTCGTTCTGACCCCCCTCTCTCTCTCGCTCTGTCCCCCCTCTCTCTCTCTCTCTCTCTCTCTCTCTCTCTCTCTCTCTCTCTCTCACTCGGCCCCCCCTCTCTCTCGCTCTGTCCCCCCTCTCTCTCTCTCTCTCTCTCTCTCTGCCCCCCCTCTCTCCCCCTCCCTCTCTCGCTCTGCCCCCCTCTCTCCCCCTCCCTCTCTCGCTCTGCCCCCCTCTCTGCCCCCTCCCTCTCTCCTCTGCCCCCCCCCCTCTCTCTCGCTCTGCCCCCCCATCTCTCTCGCTCTGTCCCCCCCACTCTCTCTCTCTCTCTCTCTCTCTCTCTCGTTCTGACCCCCCCCTCTCTCTCTCGCTCTGTCCCCCCTCTCTCTCTCTCTCTCTCGCTCTGACCCCCTCTCTCTCTCTCACTCTGACCCCCCTCTCTCTCCCCCTCTCTCGCTCTGCCCCCCTCCTCTCTCTCTCTCTCTCTCTCTCGCTCTCTCTCTCTCTCGTTCTGCCCCCCCTCTCCCCCCACTCTCGCTCTGCCCCCTCCCTCTCTCCTCTGCCCCCTCCCTCTCTCACTCTGCCCCCCTCTCCCCCTCTCGCTCTGCCCCCTCCCTCTCTCCTCTGCCCCCTCTCCCCCCTCTCGCTCTGCCCCCTCCCTCTCTCGCTCTGCCCCCCTCTCCCCCCTCTCGCTCGGCCCCCTCCCTCTCTCCTCTGCCCCCCTCTCCCCCCTCTCTCGCTCTGCCCCCTCCCTCTCTCACTCTGCCCCCCTCTCCCCCCTCTCGCTCTGCCCCCTCCCTCTCTCACTCTGCCCCCCCTCCTCTCTCTCTCCCTCTTTCCCTTCCTTTGACTGTGATGTTCTATCAATGTAACACCAAGTTAAAACCCACACTGCTTGCAACTACTTTCTTGTGTCCCTATTGATCCTACCCTAACAAATACTATGTTTTTAGTCTGTGAAATCATTTCACTGAAGTCCTCTCAATGTTAATGGTGGTAAACAGATATTAGGCATATAAATGTCCCTTTAATCTTTAACCTATCCCAATATCTGTGGAAGGCACACGTCCACAAAGACAGTCACACCTGCTTTTGCCTGTTCTCAGCAGCACAACTGACTTCTCTCACAGCAGGATAACTTCTCTCTTTCTCTCATTTAGGGCTTTGCATACATTAAGACAGCCAGCAAATACACTCCATCTCTTAGTTATGTGGAGAAAGGGAATCCTGGCTTTGGCCCTGTCCTCTGAAATCCATGTGGTGGTTTGTGAAAGGAAAACAATTCCCTGAGGATTTAGACTAAAATAACTGTTTATTCTGCTCTGCTCTGCTCTGCTCTGCGCGCGCACACACACACACACACACACACACACACACACACACACACACACACACACACACACACACACACACACACACACACACACACACACACACACACACACACACACACACACACACACACACACACACACACACACACAGTAATTACGCTCCCCTTTGGTCTGGCAAACTAGGAAATAACTTGTCTTTTCCAGCAGCAGCAGAGTCAATACTGACAGAAGTGTGCCACAGGGCTTTAATATATCCACTGTGGAGAGAATACCAGGCTTGTAGAAAACTGGGATTTGGTTGAGTGTGAGTGTGAGTGTGAGTGTGTGTGTGTGTGTGTGTGTGTGTGTGTGTGTGTGTGTGTGTGTGTGTGTGTGTGTGTGTGTGTGTGTGTGTGTGTGTGTGTGCGTGTGTGTGTGTGTGTGTGTGTGTGTGCGTTTAGATGTGATTAACTATGTCTCTACCTCTGAGCTAAGGGTTTTACTCTCACAAGTCTACAATGTGTGTTAGAGTGTGTATGTTCTATTTTAGAGAAAACTAATAGTGTGTTATAGTGTTTCTCCCAGTACAGACTATTGTCCCATCTATTGCCTGAACTAATAACATCCTGCTCTATGCTCCTGGGAGGACCACTAGACTGAAGTAAACACATCCTGCTCTATGCTCCTGGGAGGACCACTAGACTGAACTAATAACATCCTGCTCTATGCTCCTGGGAGGACCACTAGACTGAACTAATAACACCCTGCTCTATGCTCCTGGGAGGACCACTAGACTGAACTAATAACACCCTGCTCTATGCACCTGGGAGGACCACTAGACTGAACTAATAACACCCTGCTCTATGCTCCTGGGAGGACCACTAGACTGAACTAATAACATCCTGCTCTATGCTCCTGGGAGGACCACTAGACGGAACTAATAACACCCTGCTCTATGCTCCTGGGAGGACCACTAGACTGAACTAATAACACCCTGCTCTATGCTCCTGGGAGGACCACTAGACTGAACTAATAACACCCTGCTCTATGCTCCTGGGAGGACCACTAGACTGAAATAATAACATCATGCTCTATGCTCCTGGTTGGACCACTAGACTGAACTAATAACACCCTGCTCTATGCTCCTGGGAGGACCACTAGACTGAACTAATCACACCCTGCTCTATGCTCCTGGTTGGACCACTAGACTGAACTAATAACACCCTGCTCTATGCTCCTGGGAGGACCACTAGACTGAACTAATAACATCATGCTCTATGCTCCTGGGAGGACCACTAGACTGAACTAATAACATCCTGCTCTATGCTCCTGGTTGGACCACGAGACTGAACTAATAACACCCTGCTCTATGCTCCTGGGAGGACAACTAGACTGAACTAATAACACCCTGCTCTATGCTCCTGGTTGGACCACTAGACTGAACTAATAACACCCTGCTCTATGCTCCTGGGAGGACCACTAGACTGAACTAATAACATCATGCTCTATGCTCCTGGGAGGACCACTAGACTGAACTAATAACACCCTGCTCTATACTCCTGGGAGGACCACTAGACTGAACTAATAACACCCTGCTCTATGCTCCTGGGAGGACAACTAGACTGAACTAATAACACCCTGCTCTATGCTCCTGGGAGGACAACTAGACTGAACTAATAACCTCCTGCTCTATGCTCCTGAGAGGACCACTAGACTGAACTAATAACACCCTGCTCTATGCTCCTGGGAGGACCACTAGACTGAACTAATAACACCCTGCTCTATGCTCCTGGGAGGACCACTAGACTGAACTAATAACACCCTGCTCTATGCTCCTGGGAGGACAACTAGACTGAACTAATAACACCCTGCTCTATGCTCCTGGTTGGACCACTAGACTGAACTAATAACACCCTGCTCTATGCTCCTGGGAGGACCACTAGACTGAACTAATAACACCCTGCTCTATGCTCCTGGGAGGACCACTAGACTGAAGTAAACACATCCTGCTCTATGCTCCTGGGAGGACCACTAGACTGAACAAATAACACCCTGCTCTATGCTCCTGGGAGGACAACTAGACTGAACTAATCACACCCTGCTCTATGCTCCTGGTTGGACCACTAGACTGAACTAATAACACCCTGCTCTATGCTCCTGGGAGGACCACTAGACTGAACTAATAACATCATGCTCTATGCTCCTGGGAGGACCACTAGACTGAACTAATAACATCCTGCTCTATGCTCCTGGTTGGACCACTAGACTGAACTAATAACACCCTGCTCTATACTCCTGGGAGGACCACTAGACTGAACTAATAACACCCTGCTCTATGCTCCTGGGAGGACAACTAGACTGAACTAATAACACCCTGCTCTATGCTCCTGGGAGGACCACTAGACTGAACTAATAACACCCTGCTCTATGCTCCTGGGAGGACCACTAGACTGAAGTAAACACATCCTGCTCTATGCTCCTGGATGGACAACTAGACTGAACTAAAACATCCTGCTCTATGCTCCTGGGAGGACCACACTGAACTAATAACATCCTACTCTATGCTCCTGGGAGGACCACTAGACTGAACTAATAACACCCTGCTCTATGCTCCTGGGAGGACCACTACACTGAAATAATAACATCCTGCTCTATGCTCCTGGGAGGACCACTAGACTGAACTAATAACATCCTACTCTATGCTCCTGGGAGGACCACTAGACTGAACTAATAACACCCTGCTCTATGCTCCTGGGAGGACCACTAGACTGAAATAATAACATCCTGCTCTATGCTCCTGGTTGGACCACTAGACTGAAATAATAACATCCTGCTCTATGCTCCTGGTTGGACCACTAGACTGAAATAATAACATCCTGCTCTATGCTCCTGGTTGGACCACTAGACTGAAATAATAACATCCTGCTCTATGCTCCTGGTTGGACCACTAGACTGAACTAATAACATCCTGCTCTATGCTCCTGGTTGGACCACTAGACTGAAATAATAACATCCTGCTCTATGCTCCTGGTTGGACCACTAGACTGAAATAATAACATCCTGCTCTATGCTCCTGGGAGGACCACTAGACTGAACTAATAACACCCTGCTCTATGCTCCTGGGAGGACCACTACACTGAAATAATAACATCCTGCTCTATGCTCCTGGGAGGACCACTAGACTGAAATAATAACATCCTGCTCTATGCTCCTGGTTGGACCACTAGACTGAAATAATAACATCCTGCTCTATGCTCCTGGTTGGACCACTAGACTGAACTAATAACACCCTGCTCTATGCTCCTGGGAGGACCACTAGACTGAACTAATAACATCATGCTCTATGCTCCTGGGAGGACCACTAGACTGAACTAATAACATCCTACTCTATGCTCCTGGGAGGACCACTAGACTGAACTAATAACATCCTGCTCTATGCTCCTGGGAGGACCACTAGACTGAACTAATAACACCCTGCTCTATGCACCTGGGAGGACCACTAGACTGAACTAATAACACCCTGCTCTATGCTCCTGGGAGGACCACTAGACTGAACTAATAACATCCTGCTCTATGCTCCTGGGAGGACCACTAGACGGAACTAATAACACCCTGCTCTATGCTCCTGGGAGGACCACTAGACTGAACTAATAACACCCTGCTCTATGCTCCTGGGAGGACCACTAGACTGAACTAATAACACCCTGCTCTATGCTCCTGGGAGGACCACTAGACTGAAATAATAACATCATGCTCTATGCTCCTGGTTGGACCACTAGACTGAACTAATAACACCCTGCTCTATGCTCCTGGGAGGACCACTAGACTGAACTAATCACACCCTGCTCTATGCTCCTGGTTGGACCACTAGACTGAACTAATAACACCCTGCTCTATGCTCCTGGGAGGACCACTAGACTGAACTAATAACATCATGCTCTATGCTCCTGGGAGGACCACTAGACTGAACTAATAACATCCTGCTCTATGCTCCTGGTTGGACCACGAGACTGAACTAATAACACCCTGCTCTATGCTCCTGGGAGGACAACTAGACTGAACTAATAACACCCTGCTCTATGCTCCTGGTTGGACCACTAGACTGAACTAATAACACCCTGCTCTATGCTCCTGGGAGGACCACTAGACTGAACTAATAACATCATGCTCTATGCTCCTGGGAGGACCACTAGACTGAACGAATAACACCCTGCTCTATACTCCTGGGAGGACCACTAGACTGAACTAATAACACCCTGCTCTATGCTCCTGGGAGGACAACTAGACTGAACTAATAACACCCTGCTCTATGCTCCTGGGAGGACAACTAGACTGAACTAATAACCTCCTGCTCTATGCTCCTGAGAGGACCACTAGACTGAACTAATAACACCCTGCTCTATGCTCCTGGGAGGACCACTAGACTGAACTAATAACACCCTGCTCTATGCTCCTGGGAGGACCACTAGACTGAACTAATAACACCCTGCTCTATGCTCCTGGGAGGACAACTAGACTGAACTAATAACACCCTGCTCTATGCTCCTGGTTGGACCACTAGACTGAACTAATAACACCCTGCTCTATGCTCCTGGGAGGACCACTAGACTGAACTAATAACACCCTGCTCTATGCTCCTGGGAGGACCACTAGACTGAAGTAAACACATCCTGCTCTATGCTCCTGGGAGGACCACTAGACTGAACAAATAACACCCTGCTCTATGCTCCTGGGAGGACAACTAGACTGAACTAATCACACCCTGCTCTATGCTCCTGGTTGGACCACTAGACTGAACTAATAACACCCTGCTCTATGCTCCTGGGAGGACCACTAGACTGAACTAATAACATCATGCTCTATGCTCCTGGGAGGACCACTAGACTGAACTAATAACATCCTGCTCTATGCTCCTGGTTGGACCACTAGACTGAACTAATAACACCCTGCTCTATACTCCTGGGAGGACCACTAGACTGAACTAATAACACCCTGCTCTATGCTCCTGGGAGGACAACTAGACTGAACTAATAACACCCTGCTCTATGCTCCTGGGAGGACCACTAGACTGAACTAATAACACCCTGCTCTATGCTCCTGGGAGGACCACTAGACTGAAGTAAACACATCCTGCTCTATGCTCCTGGATGGACAACTAGACTGAACTAAAAACATCCTGCTCTATGCTCCTGGGAGGACCACTAGACTGAACTAATAACATCCTACTCTATGCTCCTGGGAGGACCACTAGACTGAACTAATAACACCCTGCTCTATGCTCCTGGGAGGACCACTACACTGAAATAATAACATCCTGCTCTATGCTCCTGGGAGGACCACTAGACTGAACTAATAACATCCTACTCTATGCTCCTGGGAGGACCACTAGACTGAACTAATAACACCCTGCTCTATGCTCCTGGGAGGACCACTAGACTGAAATAATAACATCCTGCTCTATGCTCCTGGTTGGACCACTAGACTGAAATAATAACATCCTGCTCTATGCTCCTGGTTGGACCACTAGACTGAAATAATAACATCCTGCTCTATGCTCCTGGTTGGACCACTAGACTGAAATAATAACATCCTGCTCTATGCTCCTGGTTGGACCACTAGACTGAACTAATAACATCCTGCTCTATGCTCCTGGTTGGACCACTAGACTGAAATAATAACATCCTGCTCTATGCTCCTGGTTGGACCACTAGACTGAAATAATAACATCCTGCTCTATGCTCCTGGGAGGACCACTAGACTGAACTAATAACACCCTGCTCTATGCTCCTGGGAGGACCACTAGACTGAAATAATAACATCCTGCTCTATGCTCCTGGGAGGACCACTAGACTGAAATAATAACATCCTGCTCTATGCTCCTGGTTGGACCACTAGACTGAAATAATAACATCCTGCTCTATGCTCCTGGTTGGACCACTAGACTGAACTAATAACGCCCTGCTCTATGCTCCTGGTTGGACCACTAGACTGAACTAATAACATCCTGCTCTATGCTCCTGGGAGGACCACTAGACTGAACTAATCACACCCTGCTCTATGCTCCTGGGAGGACCACTAGACTGAACTAATAACATCCTACTCTATGCTCCTGGGAGGACCACTAGACTGAACTAATAACACCCTGCTCTATGCTCCTGGTTGGACCACTAGACTGAAATAATAACATCCTGCTCTATGCTCCTGGGAGGACCACTAGACTGAACTAATAACACCCTGCTCTATGCTCCTGGTTGGACCACTAGACTGAAATAATAACATCCTGCTCCATGCTCCTGGGAGGACCACTAGACTGAAATAAGAACATCCTGCTCCATGCTCCTGGGAGGACCACTAGACTGAAATAATAACATCCTGCTCCATGCTCCTGGGAGGACCACTAGACTGAACTAATAACACCCTGCTCTATGCTCCTGGGAGGACCACTAGACTGAACTAATAACATCCTGCTCTATGCTCCTGGGAGGACCACTAGACTGAACTAATAACACCCTGCTCTATGCTCCTGGGAGGACAGCTAGACTGAACTAATAACACCCTGCTCTATGCTCCTGGGAGGACCACTAGACTGAACTAATAACATCCTGCTCTATGCTCCTGGGAGGACCACTAGACTGAACTAATAACACCCTGCTCTATGCTCCTGGGAGGACCCCTAGACTGAACTAATAACACCCTGCTCTATGCTCCTGGGAGGACCACTAGACTGAACTAATAACATCCTGCTCTATGCTCCTGGGAGGACCACTAGACTGAACTAATAACATCCTGCTCTATGCTCCTGGGAGGACAGCTAGACTGAACTAATAACATCCTGCTCTATGCTCATGGGAGGACCCCTAGACTGAACTAATAACACCCTGCTCTATGCTCCTGGGAGGACCACTAGACTGAACTAATGTCACCCTGATCTATGCTCATGGGAGGACAACTAGACTGAAAGGTACATTGTGATACCTTTCTCAGGTCCATTCCTAAATGAAATGTGTTATACAAGCAGAACCAACTCCCACAGGTCACATACTGCTGTGCCGTTTGTGTGTGTATACTAAGATGACTGTTCCCAGTGATAGGGGAGTGATGGACTCTGAGCCTCATTACTACATAGCACCTTGCTGACAAAATAACCCATTTCAAACTCTACTAGGAGCGCCATCCCATATGTAGGATTCACCATCCCTAAAACAATCATAATCATCGTCATAAAACCTCAGATTCGGCAGCATGCAAAACCATTATGCAAATATGCCATCATGCAAAACCAACGGAACCAAACATCTTCTGCTGATTAGTTTGTTTTTGTTTGTCTCTGCTTCGTTCTCTCTCAATCAGCTCTGGCTTTCCTTTGATTTCATTTTCCCTGAGTCATTCTAGAAATGTTTGTTTGGTCATTATAGAAGTGTGTGTTCTAGACTGGGTCATTGTATGTGTGTGTTCTACGGAGAATGAATGATTAGCCCTCTGCTCTCAGTGTCTCAGGCCTCCTGCTTAAGACATAACTGATGGTTCAATCTGGCACTTATTTTATATTATATTGTCATCTTCAAGAATAAAGTAGGTTTTTACTTATTAAGCTTGAGTTACTTATTTCAGCTTCTTTACTTGAATGCACTTACTGTAAGTGGTTGTCTGCTAAAGGACTGCAATAAAACATGGAGTAAAGGGGGAGGTAGCTAACGC
>NW_026279777.1:25000-45000 GCF_023373465.1 Oncorhynchus keta
TTAAATGTATTTGGCTAAGGTGTATGTAAACTTCCCACTTCAACTCTATTTATATGTATGTATGTATTTATATATATATCTGCAAAAAATATATGTTGGGGATTGGAAGTGATGCAGACAATGACATTGATGGAAGCTACAATCTATCTGCAATATTAAAGTGAATCTACGCCATAAAAAAACATCTAAAATACATATTCTTTAAAGAATGGTGTAAAGGAAAGAGAATAGAGAGAAAGAGAGAACACAAGAAGGATGAAGTTTGCTTCTTTAAGGTATCTATCATTAATGAGCGTCATCATGGTAACTAAACAGAGACAGAAACACGCAACACCATCTGATCCACAACAACACTCGTCACAACAACACACATCACAACAACACTGACAAATCATTATTTAATTATCTATTAGGAACCCCACATCTAGATTTTACAATGACTGTGCAGGTTGGATTATTGCAGTGAATGTTTAGTGTCGTTCAGGAATTGGTGACAAGGGACCATGTTCTGAATGTGTATAACAATCTATTTGGAACATAAATATAGCACAATAAATACATTTAGTGTCTATTTCCACGTGTTTGTCATTGCATAATTGCATATAAAAGTATCTAATTCCATGTCCATGACACCATAAGGTGTTGGGTCAAGCGGAACCACTAGTGAGTGTTATCTTCCCCTCTCTCCTCCGTCAGACTGGGCCGTAGGAGAACTCACAGTATGATGTCATAGAGCCTAAGGCAAGAACTAGAGACCTACAACATGTCTTTCTGCTAACATCAGACAGCATTAGATCCCCCTACCTTTACTGAACCCACAGCACACACACACACACACACACACACACACACACACACACACACACACACACACACACACACACACACACACACACACACACACACACACACACACACACACACACACGAACACACACACACACACACACACACACACACACACACACACACACACACACACACACACACACACACACACACACACACACACACACACACACACACACACACACACACACACACACACACACACACACACACACACACACACACACACACACCATCATTATGTAACATCGTTAGTTGTCATTAGATGTCTTTCCTTACCTCTACTGAAGAACAGCAGGTAGCTATTCATTTCATGTTCTGATGGCCAGGTGTAACCATGACATACACACACAATCCAGAGAGAGGAATCAAAAGAGAAAGGAGAGGGAGAGAGAGAGTGAAAGAGAGAGAGAGAGAAAAAGATAGTGATAGAGAGTGCGAGAGATAGAGAGAGAGAGAGAGAGAGCGCAAGAGAGGAGAGAAATGTGAGAGAGAGACAGAGAGAGGAAGAAAGACAGAGAATGTTACTGTCAGGAACTCAGTCATTCTGAAGGAATATGTCTAACCATAATTACATGTGATGCTTCTAATTATAAAAGCTCATGAAGTCATAGATTATATTTCCCCCATCTCTCCCTTTCCTCCCCTCCTCCCCCTCTCCATCCCCTCTTAAAGTCTCTCAACCCTCCCTCTGATATGAAAAGAGGCTGTCTGTCAGTGTTGAGAGGACCCAAGCCTCCTTCCAACTCTTTATCATTCCCTGAGTTTCTCTCTCTCCGTCTCTCCAGACTAATCTAAAGCAGCACGTCAGCCATTTTAATCTGTGTCTGTTATATGAAGAGTGTCCCATCTGGGCTGCCGTACACTTGAAGATTAATGAACCCAATTTGCAGTAGTGACCTTTTGGCTGCTAAAGTGCTGCGGCTCTAAGCCTCTTAATGCAGCCTTTTAGAAATGTTGTTCCAGCCCCTTCAGATAAGAGGAGGAGGAGGAGGAGAAACCCACTCCGTCACAACTGCTGTGAATATGGATGAAAGGAGTTCTAAGTGGCCTCCATCTGAAGAGAAGTTTCAATGGAAAAAGTAGACAGTCATCAGATTCAGTTTATCTTGACCAGTCAGTTTAGAGTCATCGTCAATGTTCACGTGTGTTGGGTAACTGAGACCTGAAGACTTGACTTTAGCTCAGCAGGCTAACACAGTCCTGTGGAATGGAGATGACAAGGTTCAAACTCAGCTGGTCACATCAGCACCTTCTCTCTGTGTCCCTGAGGGCAGTTAAATGTGTTTTCTGTAAGGCTGTGTTTGGGTGTGTTTGCTTTAATAGTGGTACAATGTCACCTCAACCTGTGTACTCAGATGGTGTTATTAGTGGTACAATGTCTCCTCAACCTGAGTACTCAGATGGTGTTAATAGTGGTACAATGTCTCCTCAACCTGAGTACTCAGATGGTGTTATTAGTGGTACAATGTCTCCTCAACCTGAGTACTCAGATGGTGTTAATAGTGGTACAATGTCTCCTCAACCTGAGTACTCAGATGGTGTTAATAGTGGTACAATGTCTCCTTAACCTGAGTACTCAGATGGTGTTAATAGTGGTACAATGTCTCCTCAACCTGAGTACTCAGATGGTGTTAATAGTGGTACAATGTCTCCTCAACCTGAGTACTCAGATGGTGTTATTAGTGGTACAATGTCTCCTCAACCTGAGTACTCAGATGGTGTTAATAGTGGTACAATGTCTCCTCAACCTGAGTACTCAGATGGTGTTAATAGTGGTACAATGTCTCCTCAACCTGAGTACTCAGATGGTGTTAATAGTGGTACAATGTCTCCTCAACCTGAGTACTCAGATGGTGTTAATAGTGGTACAATGTCTCCTCAACCTGAGTACTCAGATGGTGTTATTAGTGGTACAATGTCTCCTCAACCTGAGTACTCAGATGGTGTTAATAGTGGTACAATGTCTCCTCAACCTGAGTACTCAGATGGTGTTAATAGTGGTACAATGTCTCCTTAACCTGAGTACTCAGATGGTGTTAATAGTGGTACAATGTCTCCTTAACCTGAGTCGTAGGATTTCATTTGATAAATCTATACAGCTTTTTAAATTAAAGCCCTCATTCACCACGGTGATGTGTCATGTTTTACGATTCAAACACAGACAGGTATAATTCAACAACACTTTCCATCCCTCAGCGAAGCAACTGCTTTCTATCCCTCAGCGAAGCAACTGCTTTCTATCCCTCAGTGAAGCAACTGCTTTCTATCCCTCAGTGAAGCAACTGCTTTCTATCCCTCAGTGAAGCAACTGCTTTCTATCCCTCAGTGAAGCAACTGCTTTCTATCCCTCAGTGAAGCAACTGCTTTCTATCCCTCAGTGAAGCAACTGCTTTCTATCCCTCAGTGAAGCAACTGCTTTCTATCCCTCAGCGAAGCAACTGCTTTCTATCCCTCAGTGAAGCAACTGCTTTCTATCCCTCAGTGAAGCAACTGCTTTCTATCCCTCAGTGAAGCAACTGCTTTCTATCCCTCAGTGAAGCAACTGCTTTCTATCCCTCAGTGAAGCAACTGCTTTCTATCCCTCAGTGAAGCAACTGCTTTCTATCCCTCAGTGAAGCAACTGCTTTCTATCCCTCAGTGAAGCAACTGCTTTCTATCCCTCAGTGAAGCAACTGCTTTCCATCCCTCAGTGAAGCAACTGCTTTCTATCCCTCAGTGAAGCAACTGCTTTCTATCCCTCAGTGAAGCAACTGCTTTCTATCCCTCAGTGAAGCAACTGCTTTCCATCCCTCAGTGAAGCAACTGCTTTCCATCCCTCAGTGAAGCAACTGCTTTCTATCCCTCAGTGAAGCAACTGCTTTCTATCCCTCAGCGAAGCAACTGCTTTCTATCCCTCAGCGAAGCAACTGCTTTCTATCCCTCAGCGAAGCAACTGCTTTCTATCCCTCAGTGAAGC
Organism: Oncorhynchus keta; assembly: GCF_023373465.1. Taxonomy (NCBI): domain Eukaryota; kingdom Metazoa; phylum Chordata; class Actinopteri; order Salmoniformes; family Salmonidae; genus Oncorhynchus; species Oncorhynchus keta. The sequence continues at coordinate 28,809 of NW_026279777.1, forward strand.
AACTGCTTTCTATCCCTCAGTGAAGCAACTGCTTTCTATCCCTCAGCGAAGCAACTGCTTTCCATCCCTCAGCGAAGCAACTGCTTTCTATCCCTCAGTGAAGCAACTGCTTTCTATCCCTCAGTGAAGCAACTGCTTTCTATCCCTCAGTGAAGCAACTGCTTTCTATCCCTCAGTGAAGCAACTGCTTTCTATCCCTCAGTGAAGCAACTGCTTTCTATCCCTCAGCGAAGCAACTGCTTTCTATCCCTCAGTGAAGCAACTGCTTTCTATCCCTCAGTGAAGCAACTGCTTTCTATCCCTCAGTGAAGCAACTGCTTTCCATCCCTCAGCGAAGCAACTGCTTTCTATCCCTCAGTGAAGCAACTGCTTTCTATCCCTCAGTGAAGCAACTGCTTTCTATCCCTCAGTGAAGCAACTGCTTTCTATCCCTCAGTGAAGCAACTGCTTTCTATCCCTCAGTGAAGCAACTGCTTTCTATCCCTCAGTGAAGCAACTGCTTTCTATCCCTCAGTGAAGCAACTGCTTTCTATCCCTCAGTGAAGCAACTGCTTTCTATCCCTCAGTGAAGCAACTGCTTTCTATCCCTCAGTGAAGCAACTGCTTTCTATCCCTCAGTGAAGCAACTGCTTTCTATCCCTCAGTGAAGCAACTGCTTTCTATCCCTCAGTGAAGCAACTGCTTTCTATCCCTCAGTGAAGCAACTGCTTTCTATCCCTCAGTGAAGCAACTGCTTTCTATCCCTTATTTTATTTTATTTATTTATTTATTTTGCTCCTTTGCACCCCATTATTTTTATTTCTACTTTGCACATTCTTCCATTGCAAATCTACCATTCCAGTGTTTTACTTGCTATATTGTATTTACTTTGCCACCATGGCCTTTTTTTGCCTTCACCTCCCTTAACTCACCTCATTTGCTCACATTGTATATAGACTTGTTTATACTGTATTATTGACTGTATGTTTGTTTTACTCCATGTGTAACTCTGTGTCGTTGTATCTGTCGAACTGCTTTGCTTTATATTGGCCAGGTCGCAATTCTAAATGAGAACTTGTTCTCAACTTGCCTACCTGGTTAAATAAAGGTGAAATAAAAAAATAAACATCTCTGGAGAAACTACACATGGAGCTCGCAAACAAAAATAAGGAATTCAAATTATTGAACCGACGTCGGTCAATTAGTTGTTTAAAAATGAAAATTAACCCAGACATCAGTTCATCGTCCAGCACTACTGCTGGGGCTTTACAGATTGTCCAGTCTAGGGTGTGAGATTGTATAGAGGAATCAGTTTAACATGACAGGGACAGGCTGTTGAACGGATGATCATTGGCTGACACACACACACACACACACACACACACACACACACACACACACACACACACACACACACACACACACACACACACACACACACACACACACACACACACACACACACACACACACACACACACACACACACACACACACACACACACACACACACACACACACACACAGAGAGAGACCCCACCCCATTCACAGCATGCTCTGGGCTATAATGCTGTCTCATAGCAACCAGAGAGCAGGACAAAGCGCGGAGGGATATTTATGTGTGTGGTCAGTCTGGTCAAAGCACGGTGTAACGACAATGATTCAACTTGGACTCTGGGAAAACCACAAAGACAGACTCTCCTCAATTGTTGTGATATAACATTGGACAATACCAGTTTATTATCCAATGTTTCTTTCCTTTAACTCTTTCTCCTTTCTGTCACACACAGAGAAGCTGACAGGACAAATAGATATTATCATACAGAGATACGACTGAGAATTGCATTGTGGATGGAGAGAGAGAAACAAAGAGAAAAGGGATACAGACAAAGAAGATGGACAAAAAGAGACAAAGAGAGAAAGAGATTGACAGAGAGAGAGAGAGAGATTGAGAGAGAGAGAGAGAGATTGACAGAGAGAGAGAGAGAGAGAGAGAGAGAGAGAGAGAGAGAGAGAGAGATTGACAGAGAGAGAGAGAGAGAGAGAGAGAGAGAGAGAGAGAGAGAGAGAGAGAGAGAGAGAGAGAGAGAGAGATGGGAGAGTAGAAAGAAGAAAAGAGTCCTGTGAGGCGATTTATTCCAGTTGGTGGGGTCTCCCTCTCTCCTCTCGCCCCTCCTCGCCTCTATCCCCTCTATCGCCCTCTATCCTCTCGCCCTCTATCCCTCCCTCCTCCTCGCCCTCTATCCTCTCCCTCTCACCTCTATCCTCTCTCCCTCTCCTCTCGCCTCCTCTCGCCCTCTATCCTCTCTCCCTCTCACCTCTCGCCCTCTATCCTCCTCCCTCCTCTCCCCTCCGCCCTCTCGCCCTCTATCCTCTCTCCCTCTGTTTGCTCACCACTACATTTCAGTGACAATTTCACAGCTCTCCTTTCATTGGCCGATGAAAAGGGACAGATTCCTTCCTGGTTAGTCACCCTCCAAACGGCATCCTGGGAAAATCCAAACCTTTGGCATGGTGAGGCGGGTATACCTCTGGGCGGGCATGAGGCCCTGGGTAAACAGTAGACCGGCGTAATGCTGTGAAATCAGTGTGAGGGTCAGAGTCTCACCGGAGGATTAACCAGAACCCTTCATTTATTCCTTTCACTGGGTCATACTGGTGCTGCTCTCACTGTTTACTGTCTGTAAGGCTGCAGGCTGTGTGTGTGTGTGTGTTTGTGTGTGTGTGTATGTGTGTGTGTCTGCATGTGTGCATGCCCGCATTAATTTGTGTGGGTGTGTGTGTTTGTGCGTATAGATTGTCTAAACAGCATTGTCCTCCATAGGCTGCTTGACCGTGCCAGATGTCTCCGGTATTAAATCCTCTTCTGCCTATTCAGACAAGTGGCCCATAGGACAGGGTGGCACACCGCCATATATACCCAACACACAGAGAGATAAAGTATGGGAGAGAGAGGAAAGACAAGGGTGGAAGAGAAAGGAGGGAGAGGAAGAGAGAGAGAGACAGAGAAGAGGTGTGGAGGCAGAGACAACAAGGAAGAGGGAGAGGAAGAGAAGAGAGACAGAGAAGAGGTGTGGAGGCAGAGACAACAAGGAAGAGGGAGATGAAGAGAAGAGAGACAGAGAAGAGAGGCAGAGACAGCAAGGAAGAGGGAGAGGAAGAGAAGAGAGGCAGAGAAGAGGTGTGGAGGCAGAGACAGCAAGGTAGAGGGAGAGGAAGAGGAGAGGTGTAGAGGCAGAGACAACAAGGAAGAGGGAGAGGAAGAGAAGAGAGGCAGAGAAGAGGTGTGGAGGCAGAGACAGCAAGGTAGAGGGAGAGGAAGAGAAGAGAGAGGTGTGGAGGCAGAGACAACAAGGTAGAGGAAGAGGAAGAGAAGAGGGTGGAGGCAGAGACAACAAGGTAGAGGGAGAGGAAGAGAAGGGTGGAGGCAGAGACAACAAGGTAGAGGGAGAGGAAGAGAAGAGAGGCAGAGACAACAAGGAAGAGGGAGAGGAAGAGAAGAGGTGTGGAGGCAGAGACAACAAGGTAGAGGGAGAGGAAGAGAAGAGAGAGGAAGAGAAGAGGGTGGAGGCAGAGACAACAAGGAAGAGAGGAGAGGAAGAGAAGAGTGTGGAGGCAGAGACAACAAGGAAGAGGGAGAGGAAGAGAAGAGGGGTGGAGGCAGAGACAGCAAGGAAGAGGAGAGGAAGAGAAGAGAGGAAGAGAAGAGGTGTGGAGGCAGAGACAGCAAGGAAGAGGGAGAGGAAGAGAAGAGAGGAAGAGAAGAGGTGTGGAGGCAGAGACAGCAAGGAAGAGGGAGAGGAAGAGAAGAGGGGTGGAGGCAGAGACAGCAAGGAAGAGGGAGAGGAAGAGAAGAGGTGTGGAGGCAGAGACAGCAAGGAAGAGGGAGAGGAAGAGAAGAGGGGTGGAGGCAGAGACAGCAAGGAAGAGGGAGAGGAAGAGAAGAGGGTGGAGGCAGAGACAGCAAGGAAGAGGGAGAGGAAGAGAAGAGAGGAAGAGAAGAGGTGTGGAGGCAGAGACAGCAAGGAAGAGGGAGAAGAGAGGAAGAGAAGAGGGTGGAGGCAGAGACAGCAAGGAAGAGGGAGAGGAAGAGAAGAGGGTGGAGGCAGAGACAGCAAGGAAGAGGGAGAGGAAGAGAAGAGGTGTGGAGGGACAGCAAGGAAGAGGGAGAGGAAGAGAAGAGGGGTGGAGGCAGAGACAGCAAGGAAGAGGGAGAGGAAGAGAAGAGGTGTGGAGGCAGAGACAGCAAGGAAGAGGGAGAGGAAGAGAAGAGGGGTGGAGGCAGAGACAGCAAGGAAGAGAGAGAGGAAGAGAGAAGAGAGGCAGAGAAGAGGTGTGGAGGCAGAGACAACAAGGAAGAGGGAGAGGAAGAGAAGAGGGGTGGAGGCAGAGACAGCAAGGAAGAGGGAGAGGAAGGAAAGAGGAGAGAGAAGCAGAGACAACAAGGAAGAGGGAGAGGAAGAGAAGAGGGGTGGAGGCAGAGACAGCAAGGTAGAGGGAGAGGAAGAGAAGAGAGGCAGAGAAGAGGTGTGGAGGCAGAGACAGCAAGGAAGGGAGAGGAAGAGAAGAGAGGCAGAGAAGAGGTGTGGAGGCAGAGACAGCAAGGAAGAGGGAGAGGAAGAGAAGAGGTGTGGAGGCAGAGACAGCAAGGAAGAGGGAGAGGAAGAGAGAGAGGCAGAGAAGAGGGTGGAGGCAGAGACAACAAGGAAGAGGGAGAGGAAGAGAAGAGGGGTGGAGGCAGAGACAGCAAGGAAGAGGGAGAGGAAGAGAAGAGGGTGGAGGCAGAGACAGCAAGGAAGAGGGAGAGGAAGAGAAGAGAGGCAGAGAAGAGGTGTGGAGGCAGAGACAGCAAGGAAGAGGGAGAGGAAGAGAAGAGAGACAGAGAAGAGGGGTGGAGGCAGAGACAGCAAGGAAGAGGGAGAGGAAGAGAAGAGAGGCAGAGAAGAGGTGTGGAGGCAGAGACAGCAAGGAAGAGGGAGAGGAAGAGAAGAGAGAAGAGAAGAGGTGTGGAGGCAGAGACAGCAAGGAAGAGGGAGAGGAAGAGAAGAGGGGTGGAGGCAGAGACAGCAAGGAAGAGGGAGAGGAAGAGAAGAGGGGTGGAGGCAGAGACAGCAAGGAAGAGGGAGAGGAAGAGAAGAGGTGTGGAGGCAGAGACAACAAGGAAGAGGGAGAGGAAGAGAAGAGGTGTGGAGGCAGAGACAGCAAGGAAGAGGGAGAGGAAGAGAAGAGGGGTGGAGGCAGAGACAACAAGGAAGAGGGAGAGGAAGAGAAGAGGGGTGGAGGCAGAGACAGCAAGGAAGAGGGAGAGGAAGAGAAGAGGTGTGGAGGCAGAGACAGCAAGGAAGAGGGAGAGGAAGAGAAGAGAGGCAGAGAAGAGGTGTGGAGGCAGAGACAGCAAGGAAGAGGGAGAGGAAGAGGGAGAGGAAGAGAAGAGGGGTGGAGGCAGAGACAGCAAGGAAGAGGGAGAGGAAGAGAAGAGAGGAAGAGAAGAGGTGTGGAGGCAGAGACAGCAAGGAAGAGGGAGAGGAAGAGGGAGAGGAAGAGAAGAGGGGTGGAGGCAGAGACAGCAAGGAAGAGGGAGAGGACGAGAAGAGAGGCAGAGAAGAGGTGTGGAGGCAGAGACAGCAAGGAAGAGGGGAGAGGAAGAGAAGAGGGTGGAGGCAGAGACAGCAAGGAAGAGGGAGAGGAAGAGAAGAGGGGTGGAGGCAGAGACAGCAAGGAAGAGGGAGAGGAAGAGAAGAGGGGTGGAGGCAGAGACAGCAAGGAAGAGGGAGAGGAAGAGAAGAGGGGTGGAGGCAGAGACAGCAAGGAAGAGGGAGAGGAAGAGGAAGAGAAGAGAGGCAGAGAAGAGGTGTGGAGGCAGAGACAACAAGGAAGAGAGGAGAGGAAGAGAAGAGGGGTGGAGGCAGAGACAGCAAGGAAGAGGGAGAGGAAGAGAAGAGGTGTGGAGGCAGAGACAGCAAGGAAGAGGGAGGAGAGAGAGAGAGGCAGAGAAGAGGTGTGGAGGCAGAGACAGCAAGGAAGAGGGGAGAGGAAGAGGGAGAGAAGAGAAGAGGGGTGGAGGCAGAGACAGCAAGGAAGAGGGAGGAAGAGAAGAGAGGCAGAGAAGAGGTGTGGAGGCAGAGACAGCAAGGAAGAGGGAGAGGAAAGAGAAGAGAGGCAGAGAAGAGGTGTGGAGGCAGAGACAGCAAGGAAGAGGGAGAGGAAGAGAAGAGGGGTGGAGGCAGAGACAGCAAGGAAGAGGGAGAGGAAGAGAAGAGGGGTGGAGGCAGAGACAGCAAGGAAGAGGAGAGGAAGAGAAGAGGTGTGGAGGCAGAGACAGCAAGGTCGAGGGGAGGAAGAGAAGAGGTGTGGAGGCAGAGACAGCAAGGAAGAGGGAGAGGAAGAGAAGAGGGTGGAGGCAGAGACAGCAAGGTCGAGGGGAGGAAGAGAAGAGGTGTGGAGGCAGAGACAGCAAGGAAGAGGGAGAGGAAGAGAAGAGGTGTGGAGGCAGAGACAGCAAGGAAGAGGGAGAGGAAGAGAAGAGGTGTGGAGGCAGAGACAGCAAGGAAGAGGGAGAGGAAGAGAAGAGGTGTGGAGGCAGAGACAGCAAGGAAGAGGGAGAGGAAGAGAAGAGGGGTGGAGGCAGAGACAGCAAGGAAGAGGGAGAGGAAGAGAAGAGGTGTGGAGGCAGAGACAGCAAGGAAGAGGGAGAGGAAGAGAAGAGGTGTGGAGGCAGAGACAGCAAGGAAGAGGGAGAGGAAGAGAAGAGGGGTGGAGGCAGAGACAGCAAGGTCGAGGAGAGGAAGAGAAGAGGGTGGAGGCAGAGACAGCAAGGTCGAGGGAGAGGAAGAGAAGAGGTGTGGAGGCAGAGACAGCAAGGAAGAGGGAGAGGAAGAGAAGAGGTGTGGAGGCAGAGACAGCAAGGAAGAGGGAGAGGAAGAGAAGAGGTGTGGAGGCAGAGACAGCAAGGAAGAGGGAGAGGAAGAGAAGAGGGGTGGAGGCAGAGACAGCAAGGAAGAGGGAGAGGAAGAGAAGAGGGGTGGAGGCAGAGACAGCAAGGAAGAGGGAGAGGAAGAGAAGAGAGGCAGAGAAGAGGTGTGGAGGCAGAGACAACAAGGAAGAGGGAGAGGAAGAGAAGAGGGGTGGAGGCAGAGACAGCAAGGAAGAGGGAGAGGAAGAGAAGAGGGGTGGAGGCAGAGACAGCAAGGAAGAGGGAGAGGAAGAGAAGAGAGGCAGAGAAGAGGTGTGGAGGCAGAGACAGCAAGGAAGAGGGAGAGGAAGAGAAGAGGTGTGGAGGCAGAGACAGCAAGGAAGAGGGAGAGGAAGAGAAGAGGGTGGAGGCAGAGACAGCAAGGAAGAGAGAGAGGAAGAGAAGAGAGGCAGAGAAGAGGTGTGGAGGCAGAGACAACAAGGAAGAGGGAGAGGAAGAGAAGAGGGGTGGAGGCAGAGACAGCAAGGAAGAGGGAGAGGAAGAGAAGAGAGGCAGAGAAGAGGTGTGGAGGCAGAGACAACAAGGAAGAGGGGAGAGGAAGAGAAGAGGGGTGGAGGCAGAGACAACAAGGAAGAGGGAGAGGAAGAGAAGAGAGGCAGAGAAGAGGTGTGGAGGCAGAGACAGCAAGGAAGAGGGAGAGGAAGAGAAGAGGTGTGGAGGCAGAGACAGCAAGGAAGAGGGAGAGGAAGAGAAGAGAGGCAGAGAAGAGGTGTGGAGGCAGAGACAACAAGGAAGAGGGAGAGGAAGAGAAGAGGGGTGGAGGCAGAGACAGCAAGGAAGAGGGAGAGGAAGAGAAGAGGGGTGGAGGCAGAGACAGCAAGGAAGAGGGAGAGGAAGAGAAGAGAGGCAGAGAAGAGGTGTGGAGGCAGAGACAGCAAGGAAGAGGGAGAGGAAGAGAAGAGAGACAGAGAAGAGGGGTGGAGGCAGAGACAGCAAGGAAGAGGAGAGGAAGAGAAGAGAGGCAGAGAAGAGGTGTGGAGGCAGAGACAGCAAGGAAGAGGGAGAGGAAGAGAAGAGGGGTGGAGGCAGAGAAAGAAAGGAAGAGGGAGAGGAAGAGAAGAGAGGCAGAGAAGAGGTGTGGAGGAAGAGACAACAAGGAAGAGGGAGAGGAAGAGAAGAGGTGTGGAGGCAGAGACAGCAAGGAAGAGGGAGAGGAAGAGAAGAGGGGTGGAGGCAGAGACAGCAAGGAAGAGGGAGAGGAAGAGAAGAGGGGTGGAGGCAGAGACAACAAGGAAGAGGGAGAGGAAGAGAAGAGGTGTGGAGGCAGAGACAACAAGGAAGAGGGAGAGGAAGAGAAGAGGTGTGGAGGCAGAGACAACAAGGAAGAGGGAGAGGAAGAGAAGAGGGGTGGAGGCAGAGACAGCAAGGAAGAGGGAGAGGAAGAGAAGAGGTGTGGAGGCAGAGACAGCAAGGAAGAGGGAGAGGAAGAGAAGAAAGGCAGAGAAGAGGTGTGGAGGCAGAGACAGCAAGGAAGAGGGAGAGGAAGAGGGAGAGGAAGAGAAGAGGGGTGGAGGCAGAGACAGCAAGGAAGAGGGAGAGGAAGAGAAGAGAGGAAGAGAAGAGGTGTGGAGGCAGAGACAGCAAGGAAGAGGGAGAGGAAGAGGGAGAGGAAGAGAAGAGGGGTGGAGGCAGAGACAGCAAGGAAGAGGGAGAGGACGAGAAGAGAGGCAGAGAAGAGGTGTGGAGGCAGAGACAGCAAGGAAGAGGGAGAGGAAGAGAAGAGGTATGGAGGCAGCGACAGCAAGGAAGAGGGAGAGGAAGAGAAGAGGGGTGGAGGCAGAGACAGCAAGGAAGAGGGAGAGGAAGAGAAGAGGGGTGGAGGCAGAGACAGCAAGGAAGAGGGAGAGGAAGAGAAGAGGTGTGGAGGCAGAGACAGCAAGGAAGAGGGAGAGGAAGAGAAGAGAGGCAGAGAAGAGGTGTGGAGGCAGAGACAGCAAGGAAGAGGGAGAGGAAGAGGGAGAGGAAGAGAAGAGGGTGGAGGCAGAGACAGCAAGGAAGAGGGAGAGGAAGAGAAGAGAGGCAGAGAAGAGGTGTGGAGGCAGAGACAGCAAGGAAGAGGAGAGGAAGAGAAGAGGTGTGGAGGCAGAGACAGCAAGGAAGAGGGAGAGGAAGAGAAGAGGTGTGGAGGCAGAGACAGCAAGGAAGAGGGAGAGGAAGAGAAGAGGGGTGGAGGCAGAGACAAGCAAGGTCGAGGGAGAAGAAGAGAAGAGGTGTGGAGGCAGAGACAGCAAGGTCGAGGGGAGGAAGAGAAGAGGTGTGGAGGCAGAGACAGCAAGGAAGAGGGAGAGGAAGAGAAGAGGTGTGGAGGCAGAGACAGCAAGGAAGAGGGAGAGGAAGAGAAGAGGGTGTGGAGGCAGAGACAGCAAGGAAGAGGGAGAGGAAGAGAAGAGGGGTGGAGGCAGAGACAGCAAGGAAGAGGGAGAGGAAGAGAAGAGGGGTGGAGGCAGAGACAGCAAGGAAGAGGGAGAGGAAGAGAAGAGAGGCAGAGAAGAGGTGTGGAGGCAGAGACAACAAGGAAGAGGGAGAGGAAGAGAAGAGGGGTGTGGAGGCAGAGACAGCAAGGAAGAGGGAGAGGAAGAGAAGAGGGGTGGAGGCAGAGACAGCAAGGAAGAGGGAGAGGAAGAGAAGAGAGGCAGAGAAGAGGTGTGGAGGCAGAGACAGCAAGGAAGAGGGAGAGGAAGAGAGAGAGAGACAGAGAAGAGGGGTGGAGGCAGAGAAAGAAAGGAAGAGGGAGAGGAAGAGAAGAGAGGCAGAGAAGAGGGTGGAGGCAGAGACAGCAAGGTAGAGGGAGAGGAAGAGAAGAGAAGAGGGTGGAGGCAGAGACAGCAAGGAAGAGGGAGAGGAAGAGAAGAGAGGCAGAGAAGAGGTGTGGAGGCAGAGACAGCAAGGTAGAGGGAGGAAGAGGAAGAGAAGAGGGGTGGAGGCAGAGACAGCAAGGTAGAGGGAGAGGAAGAGAAGAGGGTGGAGGCAGAGACAGCAAGGAAGAGGGAGAGGAAGAGAAGAGGGGTGGAGGCAGAGACAGCAAGGAATAGGAGAGGAAGAGAAGAGGGTGGAGGCAGAGACAACAAGGAAGAGGGAGAGGAAGAGAAGAGAGGCAGAGAAGAGGGGTGGAGGCAGAGACAGCAAGGAATAGGAGAGGAAGAGAAGAGGGGTGGAGGCAGAGACAGCAAGGAAGAGGGAGAGGAAGAGAAGAGGGGTGGAGGCAGAGACAGCAAGGTAGAGGGAGAGGAAGAGAAGAGGTGTAGAGGAAGAGAAGAGGTGTAGAGGAAGAGAAGAGGTGTGGAGGAAGAGAAGAGGTGTAGAGGAAGAGAAGAGGTGAGAGGAAGAGAAGAGGGGTGGAGGCAGAGACAGCAAGGTAGAGGGAGAGGAAGAGAAGAGGAGAGGGTGGAGGCAGAGACAGCAAGGTAGAGGGAGAGGAAGAGAAGAGGTGTAGAGGAAGAGAAGAGGTGTAGAGGAAGAGAAGAGGTGTAGAGGAAGAGAAGAGGTGTAGAGGAAGAGAAGAGGGGTGGAGGCAGAGACAGCAAGGTAGAGGGAGAGGAAGAGAAGAGGGGTGGAGGCAGAGACAACAAGGTAGAGGGAGAGGAAGAGAAGAGGTGTGGAGGAAGAGAAGAGGGGTGGTTGCAGAGACAGCAAGGAAGAGGGAGAGGAAGAGAAGAGGGGTGGAGGCAGAGACAGCAAGGAAGAGGGAGAGGAAGAGAAGAGGGTGGAGGCAGAGACAACAAGGTAGAGGGAGAGGAAGAGGGAGAGGAAGAGAAGAGGGGTGGAGGCAGAGACAGCAAGGAAGAGGGAGAGGAAGAGAAGAGGGTAGAGGAAGAGAAGAGGGGTGGAGGCAGAGACTGCAAGGAAGAGGAAGAGAAGAGGGGTGGAGGCAGAGACAGCAAGGAAGAGGGAGAGGAAGAGAAGAGGTGTAGAGGAAGAGAAGAGGTGTGGAGGCAGAGACAGCAAGGAAGAGGGAGAGGAAGAGAAGAGGGGTGGAGGCAGAGACAGCAAGGAAGAGGGAGAGGAAGAGAAGAGGGTGGAGGAAGAGAAGAGGGGTGGAGGCAGAGACAGCAAGGAAGAGGGAGAGGAAGAGAAGAGGTGTAGAGGAAGAGAAGAGGGGTGGAGGCAGAGACAGCAAGGTAGAGGGAGAGGAAGAGAAGAGGGGTGGAGGCAGAGACAACAAGGTAGAGGGAGAGGAAGAGAAGAGGTGTAGAGGAAGAGAAGAGGGTGGAGGCAGCGACAGCAAGGAAGAGGGAGAGGAAGAGAAGAGAGGAAGAGAAGAGGGGTGGAGGCAGAGACAGCAAGGAATAGGGAGGGGAGAGGAAGAGAAGAGGGGTGGAGGCAGAGACAACAAGGTAGAGCGAGAGGAAGAGAAGAGGTGTAGAGGAAGAGAAGAGGTGTGGAGGCAGCGACAGCAAGGAAGAGGGAGAGGAAGAGAAGAGAGGAAGAGAAGAGGGGTGGAGGCAGAGACAGCAAGGTAGAGGGAGAGGAAGAGAAGAGGGTGGAGGCAGAGACAACAAGGTAGAGGGAGAGGAAGAGAAGAGGTGTAGAGGAAGAGAAGAGGTGTGGAGGCAGAGACAGCAAGGAAGAGGGAGAGGAAGAGAAGAGAGGAAGAGAAGAGGTGTGGAGGCAGCGACAGCAAGGAAGAGGAGAGGAAGAGAAGAGAGGAAGAGAAGAGGGGTGGAGGCAGAGACAGCAAGGAAGAGGGAGAGGAAGAGAAGAGGGGTGGAGGCAGAGACAACAAGGAAGAGGGAGAGGAAGAGAAGAGAGGCAGAGAAGAGGGGTGGAGGCAGAGACAGCAAGGAATAGGGAGAGGAAGAGAAGAGGGGTGGAGGCAGAGACAGCAAGGAAGAGGGAGAGGAAGAGAAGAGGGGTGGAGGCAGAGACAGCAAGGTAGAGGAGAGGAAGAGAAGAGGTGTAGAGGAAGAGAAGAGGTGTAGAGGAAGAGAAGAGGTGAGGGAGGAAGAGAAGAGGTGTAGAGGAAGAGAAGAGGGGTGGAGGCAGAGACAGCAAGGTAGAGGGAGAGGAAGAGAAGAGGTGTAGAGGAAGAGAAGAGGGTAGAGGAAGAGAAGAGGTGTAGAGGAAGAGAAGAGGTAGAGGAAGAGAAGAGGGTGGAGGCAGAGACAGCAAGGTAGAGGGGGAGAGGAAGAGAAGAGGGGTGGAGGCAGAGACAACAAGGAAGAGGGAGAGGAAGAGAAGAGGTGGAGGAAGAGAAGAGGGGTGGAGGCAGAGACAGCAAGGAAGAGGGAGAGGAAGAGAAGAGGTGTAGAGGAAGAGAAGAGGGTGGAGAGCAGCAAGGACAGCAAGGAAGAGGGAGAGGAAGAGAAGAGGGTGGAGGCAGAGACAGCAAGGAAGAGGGAGAGGAAGAGAAGAGGTGGAGGAAGAGAAGAGGGGTGGAGGCAGAGACAGCAAGGAAGAGGGAGAGGAAGAGAAGAGGTGTAGAGGAAGAGAAGAGGGGTGGAGGCAGAGACAGCAAGGTAGAGGGAGAGGAAGAGAAGAGGGGTGGAGGCAGAGACAACAAGGTAGAGGGAGAGGAAGAGAAGAGGTAGAGGAGAGGAAGAGAAGAGGTGTGGAGGCAGCGACAGCAAGGAAGAGGGAGAGGAAGAGAAGAGAGGAAGAGAAGAGGGGTGGAGGCAGAGACAGCAAGGAATAGGAGAGGAAGAGAAGAGGGTGGAGGCAGAGACAACAAGGTAGAGCGAGAGGAAGAGAAGAGGAGAGGAAGAGAAGAGGTGTGGAGGCAGCGACAGCAAGGAAGAGGGAGAGGAAGAGAAGAGAGGAAGAGAAGAGGGTGGAGGCAGAGACAGCAAGGTAGAGGGAGAGGAAGAGAAGAGGGGTGGAGGCAGAGACAGCAAGGTAGAGGGAGGAGGAAGAGAAGAGGGAGAGGAAGAGAAGAGGTGTGGAGGCAGCGACAGCAAGGAAGAGGGAGGAAGGAAGAGAAGAGAGGAAGAGAAGAGGTGTGGAGGCAGCGACAGCAAGGAAGAGGGAGAGGAAGAGAAGAGAGGAAGAGAAGAGGGGGGTGGAGGCAGAGACAGCAAGGAAGAGAGGAGAGGAAGAGAAGAGGGGTGGAGGCAGAGACAACAAGGAAGAGAGGGGAGAGGAAGAGAAGAGAGGCAGAGAAGAGGGTGGAGGCAGAGACAACAAGGAAGAGGAGAGGAAGAGAAGAGAGGCAGAGAAGAGGGGTGGAGGCAGAGACAACAAGGAAGAGGGAGAGGAAGAGAAGAGAGGAAGAGAAGAGGGGTGGAGGCAGAGACAGCAAGGAATAGAGGTGTGGAGGAGAGGAAGAGAAGAGGGGTGGAGGCAGAGACAGCAAGGAAGAGGGAGAGGAAGAGAAGAGGGGTGGAGGCAGAGACAGCAAGGTAGAGGAGAGGAAAGAGAAGAGCAAGGAAGAGGAAGAGAAGAGGGTGTGTAGGCAGGAAGAGAAGAGGGAAGAGGAAGAGAAGAGGTGTAGAGGAAGAGAAGAGGGGTGGAGGCAGAGACAGCAAGGAAGAGGGAGAGGAAGAGAAGAGGTGTAGAGGAAGAGAAGAGGAGGTGTAGAGGAAGAGAAGAGGGTAGAGGAAGAGAAGAGGTGTAGAGGAAGAGAAGAGGGGTGGAGGCAGAGACAGCAAGGTAGAGGGAGAGGAAGAGAAGAGGTGTGGAGGCAGAGACAACAAGGAAGAGGGAGAGGAAGAGAAGAGGTGTGGAGGAAGAGAAGAGGGGTGGAGGCAGAGACAGCAAGGAAGAGGGAGAGGAAGAGAAGAGGAGGTGTGGAGGCAGAGACAGCAAGGAAGAGGGAGAGGAAGAGAAGAGGGGTGGAGGCAGAGACAGCAAGGAAGAGGGAGAGGAAGAGAAGAGGTGTAGAGGAAGAGAAGAGGGGTGGAGGCAGAGACAGCAAGGAAGAGGGAGAGGAAGAGAAGAGGTGTGGAGGCAGAGACAGCAAGGAAGAGGGAGAGGAAGAGAAGAGGGGTGGAGGAAGAGACAGCAAGGAAGAGGGAGAGGAAGAGAAGAGGTGTAGAGGAAGAGAAGAGGGGTGGAGGCAGAGACAGCAAGGAAGAGGAAGAGAAGAGGGGTGGAGGCAGAGACAGCAAGGAAGAGGGAGAGGAAGAGAAGAGGTGTAGAGGAAGAGACAGCAAGGAAGAGGGAGAGGAAGAGAAGAGGGGTGGAGGCAGAGACAGCAAGGAAGAGGGAGAGGAAGAGAAGAGGGTGGAGGCAGAGACAGCAAGGAAGAGGGAGAGGAAGAGAAGAGGTGTGGAGGAAGAGAAGAGGGGTGGAGGCAGAGACAGCAAGGAAGAGGGAGAGGAAGAGAAGAGGTGTAGGAGGAAGAGAAGAGGGGTGGAGGCAGAGACAGCAAGGAAGAGGGAGAGGAAGAGAAGAGGGGTGGAGGCAGAGACACAAGGAAAGGTAGAGGGAGAGGAAGAGAAGAGGTGTAGAGGAAGAGAAGAGGAAGAGGGAGGCAGCAAGGAAGAGGGAGAGGACAGCAAGGAAGAGGGAGAGGCAGAGAAGAGAGGAAGAGAAGAGGGGTGGAGGCAGAGACAGCAAAGGAATAGGGAGAGGAAGAGAAGAGGGGTGGAGGCAGAGACAACAAGGTAGAGGGGAGGAAGAGAAGAGGTGTAGAGGAAGAGAAGAGGTGTGGAGGCAGCGACAGCAAGGAAGAGGGGAGGAAGAGAAGAGAGGAAGAGAAGAGGTGTGGAGGCAGAGACAGCAAGGAAGAGGAGAGGAAGAGAAGAGAGGAAGAGAAGAGGGGTGGAGGCAGAGACAGCAAGGAAGAGGGAGAGGAAGAGAAGAGGGGTGGAGGCAGCGACAGCAAGGAAGAGGGAGAGGAAGAGAAGAGAGGGTGGAGGCAGAGACAGCAAGGTAGAGGGGGGAGGAAGAGAAGAGGGGTGGAGGCAGCGACAGCAAGGAAGAGGGAGAGGAAGAGAAGAGGGGTGGAGGCAGCGACAGCAAGGAAGAGGGAGAGGAAGAGAAGAGAGAGAAAGCAAGGAATCAAATCAAATCAATATTTTATTGGTCACATGCAGATGTTAATGGTCACATGCAGATGTTAATGGTCACATACACATGGTTAGCAGATGTTAATGGTCACATACACATGGTTAGCAAATGTTAATGGTCACATACACATGGTTAGCAGATGGTAATGGTCACATTCACATGGTTAGCAGATGGTAATGGTCACATACACATGGTTAGGAAGATGTTAATGGTCACATACACATGGTTAGCAAATGTTAATGGTCACACACATGGTTAGCAGATGGTAATGGTCACATACACATGGTTAGCAGATGTTAATGGTCACATACACATGGTTAGCAGATGGTAATGGTCACATACACATGGTTAGCAGATGTTAATGGTCACATACACATGGTTAGCAAATGTTAATGGTCACATACACATGGTTAGCAGATGGTAATGGTCACATACACATGGTTAGCAGATGTTAATGGTCACATACACATGGTTAGCAGATGTTAATGGTCACATACACATGGTTAGCAGATGTTAATGGTCACATACACATGGTTAGCAGATGTTAATGGTCACATACACATGGTTAGCAGATGTTATTGGTCACATGGTTAGCAGATGTTAATGGTCACATACACATGGTTAGCAGATGTTAATGGTCACATACACATGGTTAGCAGATGTTAATGGTCACATACACATGGTTAGCAGATGTTAATGGTCACATACACATGGTTAGCAGATGTTAATGGTCACATACACATGGTTAGCAGATGTTATTGGTCACATACACATGGTTAGCAGATGTTAATGGTCACATACACATGGTTAGCAGATGGTAATGGTCACATACACATGGTTAGCAGATGTTATTGGTCACATACACATGGTTAGCAGATGTTATTGGTCACATACACGTGGTTAGCAGATGGTAATGGTCACATACACATGGTTAGCAGATGTTAATGGTCACATACACATGGCTAGCAAATGTTAATGGTCACATACACATGGTTAGCAGATGTTAATGGTCACATACACATGGTTAGCAGATGTTATTGGTCACATACACATGGTTAGCAGATGTTAATGGTCACACACATGGTTAGCAGATGTTAATGGTCACATACACATGGTTAGCAGATGTTAATGGTCACATACACATGGTTAGCGGATGTTAATGCGAGTGTAGCAAATTGCTTGTGCTTCTAGTTCCGACAGTACAGTGATATCTAACAAGTAATCGAACAAATTCACAACCACTACCTTATACACACAAATGTAAAGGGATGAATAAGATATATACATATAAAT